>NC_092151.1:93127519-93375019 GCF_045791955.1 Oncorhynchus clarkii lewisi | reverse complement strand
CAGGACATCAGGGTTAGGGTCAGGACATCATAGTTAAGGGTAATTACATCAGTGTTAGGGTAATTACATCAGTGTTAGGGTCAGGACATCAGAGTTAGGGTCAGGACATCCGGGTTAGGGTCAGGACATCAGGGTTAGGGTCAGGACATCAGGGTTAGGGTCTTGACATCAGGTTTAGGGTCAGGACATAAGGGTTAGGGTCTTGACATCAGGGTTAGGGTCTTGACGTCAGGGTTGGTGTCAGGACATCAGGTTAGGGTCAGTTCATCAGTCTTAGGGTCATTTTAGCTGGGTTAGGGTCAGGACATTAGGGTTAGAGTCGGGACATTATGGTTAGAGTCAGTACATCATGGTTAGGGTTACGATCTGGACATCAGGGTTAGGGTTATTACTTCAGGGTTAAGGTTATTACTTCAGGGTTAGGGTCAGGACCTCAGGGTTCGAGTCAGGACATCAGGTTTAGTTTCATTACATCAGGGTTAGGGTCAGGACATCAGGGTTATAGTCAGGACATCATGGTTATGGTCATTACATCAGAGGTTAGGGTCAAGACATCAGGATTAGGGTCAGGACATCAGGGTTAGGGTCTTGACATCATGGTTGGTGTCAGGACATCAGGTTAGGGTCAGTTCATCCTGTTTAGGGTCATTTTTGCTGGGTTAGAGTCAGGACATCAGGGTTTGGGTTGGGGTCAGGACATCAGGGTTACTGTCATTACATCACGGATAGGTTCATTACATCAGGGTTAAGGTCAGGACATCAGGTTTAAGGGGAATTACATCAGAGTTAGGGTGAGGACATCAGGGTTAGGGTCAGGACAGCAGGGTTAGGGTCAGGACATCAGGGTTGGTGTCAGGACATCAGGTTAGGGTCAGTTCATTAGTGTTAGGGTCATTTTAGCTGGGGTAGGGTCAGGATTTTAGGGTTAGGGTCGTTACATCAGGGTTAAGGTCAGGACATCAGGGTTAGGGTTAGGGTCAGGACATCAGGGTTAGGGTCGTTACATCAGGGTTAAGGTCAGGACATCACGGTTAGGGTCATTACATCAGGGTTAGGGTCAGGACATCAGGGTTAGGGTCAGGACATCAGAGTTAAAGGTAATTACATCAGTGTTAGGGTCAGGACATCAGAGTTAGGGTCAGGACATCAGGGTTAGGGTCAGAACATCAGGGTTAGGGTCAGGACATGAGGGTTAGGGTCATTACATCAGGGTTAGGGTCATTACATCAGGTCTGATTCACTGTCCAGGTCTGATTCACTGTCCAGGTCTGATTCACAGTCCAGGTCTGATTCACAGTCCAGGTCTGATTCACTGTCCAGGTCTGATTCACAGTCCAGGTCTGATTCACTGTCCAGGTCGGTTTCTCCAAGTCTGTTTCTCCAGGTCTGTTTCTTCAGGTCTGTTTCTCCAGGTCTGTTTCACTGTCCAGGTCTGTTTCTCCAGGTCTGTTTCTCCAGGTCTGTTTCTTTAGGTCTGTTTCTTCAGGTCTATTTCTCCAGGTCTGTTTCACTGTCCAGGTCTGTTTCACTGTCCAGGTCTGATTCACAGTCCAGGTCTGATTCACAGTCCAGGTCTGATTCACAGTCCAGGTCTGATTCACTGTCCAGGTCTGATTCACAGTCCAGGTCTGATTCACTGTCCAGGTCTGATTCACAGTCCAGGTCTGATTCACTGTCCAGGTCGGTTTCTCCAAGTCTGTTTCTCCAGGTCTGTTTCTTCAGGTTTGTTTCTCCAGGTCTGTTTCTTTAGGTCTGTTTCTTCAGGTCTGTTTCTCCAGGTCTGTTTCTCCAGGTCTGTTTCACTGTCCAGGTCTGATTCACTGTCCAGGTCGGTTTCTTCAGGTCTGTTTCTTCAGGTCTGATTCACTGTCCAGGTCTGTTTCTTCAGATCTGTTTCTCCAGGTCTGATTCACTGTCCAGGTCTGATTCACTGTCCAGTTCGGTTTCTTCAGGTCTGTTTCTTCAGGTCTGATTCACTGTCCAGGTCTGTTTCTTCAGGTCTGTTTCTCCAGGTCTGTTTCTTCAGGTCTGTTTCTTCAGGTCTGTTTCTCCAGGTCTGTTTCTCCAGGTCTGTTTCACTGTCCAGGTCTGATTCACTGTCCAGGTCGGTTTCTTCAGGTCTGTTTCTTCAGGTCTGATTCACTGTCCAGGTCTGTTTCTTCAGGTCTGTTTCTCCAGGTCTGTTTCTTCAGGTCTGTTTCTTCAGGTCTGTTTCTTCAGGTCTGTTTCTTCAGGTCTGTTTCTCCAGGTCTGTTTCTTCAGGTCTGTTTCTTCAGGTCTGATTCATTGTCCAGGTTGGTTTCTTCAGGTCTGTTTCTTCAGGTCTGATTCACTGTCCAGGTCTGTTTCTTCAGGTCTGTTTCTTCAGGTCTGTTTCCTCAGGTCTGTTTCTCCAGGTCTGTTTCACTGTCCAGGTCTGTTTCTCCAGCTCTGAGGCCTCTAGTTCTGCGTCCTTACATTTTATTGGATGCGTACACATGTTATTGCAAATGCAGCAGAATGCTTCTGTTTCTAGCTCCAACAGAGCAGTATACCTAACAATATAATACAATACACACAAATTCAAATGAATTTAAAGAAAGAAATTTAGAAATATCTGAATGAGCAATATCAGAGACCGGAATATAAATAGGTTTTCTGGATGATCTGGGGCCTCTCAGTCAGGAAGTGGTTCTGTCTCTTACCGTCAGACGGGCCTCTGGGGCCTCTCGGTCAGGAAGTGGTTCTGTCTCTTATCGTCAGACGGGCCTCTGGGGCCTCTCGGTCAGGAAGTGGTTCTGTCTCTTACCGTCAGACGGGCCTCTGGGGCCTCTCAGTCAGGAAGTGGTTCTGTCTCTTACAGTCAGATGGGCCTCTGGGGCCTGTCAGTCAGGAAGTGGTTCTGTCTCTTACCGTCAGACATGGCCTCTGGGGCCTCTCGGTCAGGAAGTGGTTTTGTCTCTTACAGTCAGATGGGCCTCTGGGGCCTCTCGGTCAGGAAGTGGTTCTGTCTCTTACTGTCAGACATGGCCTCTGGGGCCTCTCAGTCAGGAAGTGGTTCTGTCTCTTACCGTCAGACATGGCCTCTGGGGCCTCTCGGTCAGGAAGTGGTTCTGTCTCTTATCGTCAGACGGGCCTCTGGGGCCTCTCGGTCAGGAAGTGGTTCTGCCTCTTACCGTCAGACGGGCCTCTGGGGCCTCTCAGTCAGGAAGTGGTTCTATGTCTTACCGTCAGACGGGCCTCTGGGGCCTCTCAGTCAGGAAGTGGTTCTGTCTCTTACTGTCAGACGGGCCTCTGGGGCCTCTCGGTCAGGAAGTGGTTCTGTCTCTTACCGTCAGACATGGCGTCTGGGGCCTCTCGGTCAGGAAGTGGTTCTATTTCTTACCATCAGAAAGGACCTCTGGGGCCTCTCAGTCAGGAAGTGGTTCTATCTCTTACCATCAGAAAGGACCTCTGGGGCCTCTCAGTCAGGAAGTGGTTCTATCTCTTACCATCAGAAAGGACCTCTGGGGCCTCTCAGTCAGGAAGTGGTTCTGTCTCTCATTGTCAGACATGGCCTCTGGGGCCTCTCAGTCAGGAAGTGGTTCTGTCTCTTATTGTCAGACATGGGTCCTGGGGCCTCTCGGTCTGGAAGTGGTTCTGTCTCTTACTGTCAGACGGGCCTCTGGGGCTTCTCAGTCAGGAAGTGGTTCTGTCTCTTACCGTCAGACATGGCCTCTGGGGCCTCTCAGTCAGGAAGTGGTTCTGTCTCTTACCGTCAGACGGGCCTCTAGGGCCTCTCGGGTCAGGAAGTGGTTCTATGTCTTACCATCAGACATGGCCTCTGGGGCTTCTCAGTCAGGAAGTGGTTCTGTCTCTTACCATCAGAAAGGACCTCTGGGGCCTCTCAGTCAGGAAGTGGTTCTGTCTCTTACCGTCAGACGGGCCTCTAGGGCCTCTCGGTCAGGAAGTGGTTCTATCTCTTACCATCAGACATGGCCTCTGGTGCCTCTCAGTCAGGAAGTGGTTCTGTCTCTTACCATCAGAAAGGACCTCTGAGGCCTCATTCAGCTTATCCAGCCGTTCCTACTGAACGAAAAACAATTGTATAACAATGTGAAAAGGCTTTGGGTCCATGAAAAGTCCTATATGAATACATTTTATTATTATTAAAATATTATCAATTCTGGTTACAAAATCCCAGAAACGTCCCCAAAAATTCTCCCAGTTGAAGAATTCCAGATGTGAGGAAACAGAGAATTTGGGGAAAGTTTCATGGTTTTTGCAACCCTATCCTTAACCCTGTGTTATGGTGAAGTATGGGTTGGTTGAAGGTAGACGGGACTGTTTGAAATCAGTCCAATCACTTTCACATAATCAATTTCCCTCCATTCTTTGTCCCCCGCTTTGTCCCCCATTTTGTCCAGAGATGTGGACAAGGCAAGAGTTTTTCAGTTGAGATCAATTTTTTTTCTCCATTCCTTTTCATTGGTGTGGACTAATAGGTCCAGAGGAGAATAAAAGAGATTTACATCGAGCGTTGCAGTGTTTTTTGTTTTGTTTACACAGCATCTTTTGAAGCAGCAGCCCTCGACCTTTAAGGCTCTCCTGAGGAACTCTGGGAAAATTCATGAGCTTGTCCCACCATTTTACTGCATAGTCATCCTAGTTCTAAATGGCAGCCTATTTCCTAAATAGTGCACTATTTTTGACCAGAGACCTATCGGGCTCTGGTCAAAAGTGATGCACTATGTAGGGCACTTCAGGGCCTTTTGGGGAACCGCAGCAGCAAAGGTAAGTAAAAATAACTCTATATTGAAAAGGTTACATAGCTTGACTTTAAATCAAACAGCAGTAATGGAGGTTTTACAGTCTTTTTCCCCCCCTGAAGCTTCAATTAGAAAACCTGGGTTAGGTGGGGTTGGAAAACATGTTACGTAACTAAATGTTTACACAACGCTAAACGATGTTAGTTTCCCTCCCTTTCCAGGCTTAACAAATATTCACTTTGAGTTCAAATCACTCTTTTTTTTTTTAAAGAGCACATTTCCACCGTGCATAGGCTTTAGATCAGGGCTTTCCAACCCTGTTACTGGAGAGCAACCATCATTTAGGTTGACACCAGGGCTCTCCAACCAGAGCTACCATCCGGTAGGTTTACACCGGGGCTTTCCAACCTTGTTCCTGGAGAGCTACCGTCCTTTACACCAGGGCTTTCCAACCTTGTTTACTACCACCGGTAGGGGGCTTTCCAACCTTGTTCCTGGAGAGCTACCATCCGGTAGGTTTACACCAGGGCTTTCCAACCTTGTTCCTGGAGAGCTACCATCCGGTAGGTTTACACCAGGGATTTCCAACCTTGTTCCTGGAGAGCTACCGTCCTTTAGGTTTATACCAGGGCTTTCCAACCTTGTTCCTGGAGAGCTACCGTCCTTTAGGTTTACACCAGGGCTTTCCAACCTTGCTCCTGGAGAGCTACCGTCCCTGTTCCTGGAGAGCTACCATCCTTTAGGTTTACACCAGGGCTTTCCGTCCTTGCTCCTGGAGAGCTGCCATCCTTTGGGTTTACACCAGGGCTTTCCAGCCTTGTTCCTGGAGAGCTGCCATCCTTTAGGTTTACACCAGGGCTTTCCAACCTTGTTCCTGGAGAGCTGCCATCCTTTAGGTTTACACCAGGGCTTTCCAACCCTGTTCCTGGAGAGCTGCCATCCTTTAGGTTTACACCAGGGCTTTCCAACCCTGCTCCTGGAGAGCTGCCATCCTGGTGTAAATCCTTTGTGAGCCCTCCTTATTCCCAGTCACTCAGGGTGAGTCCCAAATGGCACTACTTTTCATCAGGTAGTACATAGGGAATAGGGTGCACTACTTTCAACCAGGCACTACATAGAGGATAGGGGGCACTACTTTTCACCAGGCACTACATAGAGGATAGGGTGCACTACTTTTCACCAGGCACTACATAGGGAATAGGGTGCACTACTTTTCACCAGGCACTACATAGGGAATAGGGTGCACTACTTTTCATGAGGCACTACATGGGGGGTAGGGTGCACTACTTTTCACCAGGCACTACATAGGGAATAGGGTGCACTACTTTCAACCAGGCACTACATAGAGGATAGGGGGCACTACTTTTCACCAGGCACTACATAGAGGATAGGGTGCACTACTTTTCACCAGGCACTACATAGGGAATAGGGTGCACTACTTTTCACCAGGCACTACATAGGGAATAGGGTGCACTACTTTTCACCAGGCACTACATAGGGAATAGGGTGCACTACTTTTCACGAGGCACTACATAGGGAATAGGGTGCACTACTTTTCACCAGGAACTACATAGGGAATAGGGTGCACTACTTTTCACCAGGCACTACATAGGGAATAGGGTGCACTACTTTTCACCAGGCACTACATATGGAATAGGGTGACTACTTTTCACCAGGCACTACATAGGGAATAGGGTGCACTACTTTTCAACCGGGCACTACATAGGGGATAGGGTGCACTACTTTTCACCAGGCACTACATAGGGAATAGGGTGCACTACTTTTCACCAGGCACTACATAGGGAATAGGGTGCACTACCTTTCACCAGGCACTACATAGGGGATAGGGTGCACTACTTTTCACCAGGCACTACATAGAGGATAGGGTGCACTACTTTTCACCAGGCACTACATAGGGAATAGGGTGCACTACTTTTCACCAGGCACTACATAGGGAATAGGGTGCACTACTTTTCACCAGGCACTACTTAGGGAATAGGGTGCACTACTTTTCACCAGGCACTACACAGGGAATAGGGTGCACTAATTTTCACCAGGCACTACATAGAGAATAGGGTGCACTACTTTTCACCAGGCACTACATAGGGAATAAGGTGCACTACTTGTCACCAGGCACTACATGGGGGATAGGGTGCACTACTTTTCACCAGGCACTACATAGAGGATAGGGTGCACTACTTTTCACCAGGCACTACATAGGGAATAGGGTGCACTACTTTTCACCAGGCACTACATAGCGGATAGCCATTTGGGATTTACCACATAGGGCTCTGGTCATAAATACCAGAGGAAAACCAGGTTCAGATTGCTTTCCACCAGAAACAAGGAGACTAATTCACCTTTCAGCAGGACAACAACCTAAAACACAAGGTCAAATATACACTGGAGTTGCTTACCAAGACGACATTGAATGTTCCTGAGTAGGGCTGTTGTGGTCATAAAAATTTGACAGACGATTATTGTCACGCAAAAGACTGCCGGTCGGCAATTGACCATTGATTAACATAAACAAGCTTATCATACAAGCTGATGCATGCCTTTGGGACATCTACATATCTACATATACAGTCTAATAAATCATTTTAATAATATCACAATAAATCCATTATTTATTTTAGTCAGGTCTGAAGAAACATTATGATATGAAGAAAATGTATTTCAGAAGAACAGATTACGAGTTGGTCCACTGTATGTTATCTGGCTATAGGGCTGTAGGCTTGTTCATTTATCAGACTAGATACTGTATGTTATCTGGCTATAGGGCTGTAGGCTTGTTCATTTATCAGACTAGATACTGTATGTTATCTGGCTATAGGGCTGTAGGCTTGTTCATTTATCAGACTAGATACTGTATGTTATCTGGCTATAGGGCTGTAGGCTTGTTCATTTATCAGACTAGATACTGTGTGTTATCTGGCTATAGGGCTGTAGGCTTGTTCATTTATCAGACTAGATACTGTATGTTATCAGACTAGATACTGTATGTTATCTGGCTATAGGGCTGTAGGCTTGTTCATTTATCAGACTAGATACTGTATGTTATCAGACTATAGGGCTGTAGGCTTGTTCATTTATCAGACTAGATACTGTATGTTATCTGGCTATAGGGCTGTAGGCTTGTTCATTTATCAGACTAGATACTGTATGTTATCTGGCTATAGGGCAGTAGGCTTGTTCATTTATCAGACTAGATACTGTATGTTATCTGGCTATAGGGCAGTAGGCTTGTTCATTTATCAGACTAGATACTGTATGTTATCTGGCTATAGGGCTGTAGGCTTGTTCATTTATCAGACTAGATACTGTATGTTATCTGGCTATAGGGCTGTAGGCTTGTTCATTTATCAGACTAGATACTGTATGTTATCTGGCTATAGGGCTGTAGGCTTGTTCATTTATCAGACTAGATACTGTATGTTATCTGGCTATAGGGCAGTAGGCTTGTTCATTTATCAGACTAGATACTGTATGTTATCTGGCTATAGGGCAGTAGGCTTGTTCATTTATCAGACTAGATACTGTGTGTTATCTGGCTATAGGGCTGTAGGCTTGTTCATTTATCAGACTAGATACTGTATGTTATCTGGCTATAGGGCAGTAGGCTTGTTCATTTATCAGACTAGATACTGTATGTTATCTGGCTATAGGGCTGTAGGCTTGTTCATTTATCAGTCTAGATACTGTATGTTATCTGGCTATAGGGCTGTAGGCTTGTTCATTTATCAGACTAGATATTGTATGTTATCAGACTAGATACTGTATGTTATCTGGCTATAGGGCTGTAGGCTTGTTCATTTATCAGACTAGATACTGTATGTTATCTGGCTATAGGGCTGTAGGCTTGTTCATTTATCAGACTAGATACTGTATGTTATCTGGCTATAGGGCTGTAGGCTTGTTCATTTATCAGACTAGATACTGTATGTTATCTGGCTATAGGGCTGTAGGCTTGTTCATTTATCAGACTAGATACTGTGTGTTATCTGGCTATAGGGCTGTAGTCTTGTTCATTTATCAGACTAGATACTGTACGTTATCTGGCTACGCTCTGTAGACTTGTTCAATTAACTGACAAGAAATGCTTATAAGTCCTGTGATATTATTTTATTGTATATGATTTTATAGTAAGAAGAATAGAATTGAACTTAGCTGAATAAAACAGAAAGGGATATTTTTTTTCTCCAATTCTGGAGCGAGTGGCTATGAGTGGCTATTGAGCATAAAAGTGATAATTTGAAACAGGCCCTATATTCTAGATTTAGAGTTATTTGGCAACTTTAGTTGCGAATGATACAAACCTTAGAATGTCTTAGAAATCAATACAGTATATGGGGCTGCATGCTACTATAGGCTAATGAAGATTTGTGGGGAAATAACTTGATCTCTGTTCCTTGCCTCAGGCTGCACAGTCAATCAATCACATTTATTTATTAAACCCTTTGTGACATCAGCAGATGTGTTATACAGAAACCAGCCTAAAACCCCCAAACAGAAAGCAATGCAGATGTAGAAGCACGATGGCTAGGAAAAACTCCCTAGAAAGGCAGGAAACTAGGAAGAAACCTAGAGAGGAACCAGGCTCTGAGGGGTGGCCAGTCCTCTTCTGGCTGTGCCGGGTGGAGAGGAACCAGGCCTTGAGGGGTGGCCAGTCCTCTTCTGGCTGTGCCAGGTGGAGAGGAACCAGGCTCTGAGGGGTGGCCAGTCCTCTACTGGCTGTACTGGGTAGAGAGGAACCAGGCTCTGAATGGTGGCCAGTCCTCTTCTGGCTGTGCCGGGTGGAGATTATTGCAGTAAATGGCCATTAAGGCCAGATTGTTCTCCAAGATGTTCAAACGTTCATAGATGACCAGCAGGGTCAAAAAATAATAATCACAGTGGTTGTCGAGGGTGCAACAGGTCAGCACCTCAGGAGTAAATGTTACTTTGCTTTTTCATAGCCGGGCATTCACAGCTGTTCTTTCACCAAAGTGATCATATTTTCACACTGCAGAGTATTCTCAATCTGAATCTTGTCTATATAATATGTAAAATGAGTTCCAATGTACAATGCCCCATTATCAATTGGGCAGGAACAAGAGCAGAGGGGAAGAAGACATGTAAACCGTATTCACTTTAATAGCGAATGGAGGCGACACGCTTTCCCTCCGATCTGTTTTTACATTATTCGTGTGTGTGTGTGTGTGGGGGGGGGGGGGGGGGGGGGTCTACTTGGGAATTATAGCTGTGATTTAATATGAGCAGCTGATATGCACATATAACCCTTATTTCACTTCAAACATCAACCACTGTTTGAGGAGAATTGTATTTTTTAATTTGGATTAATTTTACCTTTTCATTTAACAAGGCAAGTCAGTTAAGAACAACATCTTATTTTTAATGACGGCCAACCGGGGAACAGTGGGTTAACTACCTGTTCAGGGGCAGAACGACAGATTTTCTTTTACCTTGTCAGCTCGGGGGGGGATTCGAACTTGCAACCTTTCGGTTTACTAGAATGCTCTCGTGACATTCCACTCAAACTCTGTTTGGGCTCGCCAACCCTGTTCCTGCAGCTACAGTTGCTTCATTTGGGACCACAAGTGAAATCTGTTGGGGAACGATCGATAGTAACATCGCCCAACATCAGTGGCCGACCTCACTAATGCTCTCGTGATTGAATGGAAACAAGTCCCTGCAGCAATGTTCCAACATCTAGTGGAAAGCCTTCCCAGAAAAGTGGAGGCTGTTATAGCAGCAATGTTCCAAGATCTAGTGGAAAACCTTGCCAGAAGAGTGGAGGATGTTACAGCAGCAATGTTCCAACATCTAGTGGAAAGCCTTCCCAGAAGAGTGGAGGCTGTTATAGCAACAAGGGAGGGGGGGGGGACCAACTCCATATTAATGCCCATGATTTTTGGAATGAGATGTTTTGAAGAGCAGGTTTCCACATACTTTTGGTCATGTAGTGTATGTATGGCATATTTGGGTCATTCTCTTGTGTTCTCCAGACCCCCTGAAACATTTTAAGCCATCATTGACCTAAATGTACCTATTAGTTATGGATATATGGTCATGTGACACCTGTCCAATAAAGCCCCGTGGAGCTGATTGGCGGCCATATTGGAAATGACTTGCCCTAGCTATGTGTGAAATGTGGTCCATATATATATTCTCTTAGCTGCTGGAATAGGCATAGATTCTACAAGTGTCTGGAACTCTATTGGAGGGATACCGACACCATTTTCCCACAAGATATTCCATAATTTGGTGTTTTGTTGATGGTGGTGGAAAACGCTGTCTCAGGTGCCCCTCCGGACTCTCCTCTAAGCGTTCGAATTGGGTTGAGATCTGGTGACTGAGACACACAACTACCTTTAAACCCCCTGTGCTCATTTGAGACCCCTCTTTCAAAGTCGCATATCTCTTCTTTTTAATTCACATTTTTAATAGCTAGGTAAGCCAGTTAAGAACATATTCTTATTTACTATGACGGCCTACCCCCGGGCCAAAACCTAACCCGGAAGACACTGGGCCAATTGTGCGCCGCCCAAGGGGACTCCCAATCACGGCAGGTTGTGATACAGCCTGGAATCTAACCAGGGTCTGTAGTGACGCCTCTAGCACTGAGATGCAGTGTCTTAGATCGCTGCACCAAAATCAGTGGGGATGACCCAAGATAGTCAACAACTAAAGAGATTAATAAAATCAGTGGGGATGACCCAAGATAGTCCACAACTAAAGAGATTCATAAAATCAGTGGGGATGACCCAAGATAGTCCACAACTAAAGAGATTAATAAAATCAGTGGGGATGACCCAAGATAGTCCACAACTAAAGAGATTCATAAAATCAGTGGGGATGACCCAAGATAGTCAACAACTAAAGAGATGAAAAAATCAGTGGGGATGACCCAAGATAGTCCACAACTAAAGAGATTCATAAAATCAGTGGGGATGACCCAAGATAGTCAACAACTAAAGAGATTAATAAAATCAGTGGGGATGACCCAAGATAGTCCACAACTAAAGAGATTCATAAAATCAGTGGGGATGACCCAAGATAGTCAACAACTAAAGAGATGAATAAAATCAGTGGGGATGACCCAAGATAGTCCACAACTAAAGAGATTCATAAAATCAGTGGGGATGACCCAAGATAGTCAACAACTAAAGAGATTAATAAAATCAGTGGGGATGAACCAAGATAGTCCACAACTAAAGAGATTCATAAAATCAGTGGGGATGACCCAAGATAGTCCACAACTAAAGAGATTAATAAAATCAGTGGGGATGACCCAAGATAGTCAACAACTAAAGAGATTCATAAAATCAGTTGGGATGACCCAAGATAGTCAACAACTAAAGAGATGAATAAAATCAGTGGGGATGACCCAAGATAGTCCACAACTAAAGAGATTCATAAAATCAGTGGGGATGACCCAAGATAGTCCACAACTAAAGAGATTAATAAAATCAGTAGGGATGACCCAAAATAATGGGCAACTGTCCATTTTTACACATGACCCTAAGCATGATGGGATGTTTTAATGGATTACTTAACTCAGGGAAACACAAAGGGTGGGAATCACCTTCTTTCAATACACTTTGTATCCCTCGTTTACTGAAGAGTTTTCTTTACATTGGAAGTTACCTGAATACAAAACTCAATCCAAGATGAAGAATCGGTACACTGAAGAGATTGTTCTGCAGGAAGATTACTGCCAAAACATTGAACTAATGTATTCTTACATTTGTAAATCATTTTTGTTAATAATTATAACTCCATATAATGTTATCGTTATCCACCGGTCCAAAAGCCCAGAGACCTAGCAAATCAAACCAAACCAAATCACATTGTATTCTTCACATGCTTTGTAAACAACAGGAGTGGGACTAAACAGTGTATACAGGAAGTAGAAAATAAAATGGCTATATACAGGAAGTAGAAAATAACATGGTTATATACAGGGAGTAGAATATAATAACATGGTTATATACAGGAAGTAGAATATAACATGGTAATATACAGGGAGTAGAATATAACATGGTAATATACAGGAAGTAGAAAATAACATGGCTATATACAGGAAGTAGAAAATAACATGGCTATATACAGGAAGTAGAAAATAACATGGCTATATACAGGAAGTAGAAAATAACATGGCTATAGACAGGAAGTAGGAAATAACATGGCTATATACAGGAAGTAGAATATAACATGGCTATATACAGGGAGTAGAAAATAACATGGCTATATACAGGAAGTAGAAAATAACATGGCTATAGACAGGAAGTAGAACATAACATGGCTATATACAGGAAGTAGGAAATAACATGGCTATATACAGGAAGTAGAAAATAACATGGCTATATACAGGAAGTAGAAAATAACATGGCTATATATAACAAGGCCTGGAACAGGGCCTCGATCAGCTCCCTCTGCCCCGCATCACGACCATCCTCCACCTCCTAGAGAATCCGCCGGAGACCCTCCACCAAGCAGGACCACGAGGGAGGAGGAGATGAGAGGATGAACAGAGAGGCATGGAACAAGGAGGAGCCATGGCACAGGAGCTCACTGAGGCTTCGAACTAAAGATGGAGACCAGAACAGTTGATACCAAGACCAAAAGACAAAGACTGCGTCGTACTAACCAGACCCATCCAGTGAAGTGAAGGTAAACTAATGGCACAGTCAGTACACGTGTGTTCCCTCTCCCGCCTCTAGGTCACCAGGCTGCTCGTTAGGGAGCACACCTGTCACCAGCGTTACGCGCATAATGACACTCACCTGGACTCCATCACCTCCTTGATGACCTGCCCTTTATATGTCTCTCCCTTTGGTTCCTTCCCTATATACAGTGCCTTGCGAAAGTATTCGGCCCCCTTGAACTTTGCGACCTTTTGCCACATTTCAGGCTTCAAACATAAAGATATAAAACTGTATTTTTTTGTGAAGAATCAACAACAAGTGGGACACAATCATGAAGTGGAACGACATTTATTGGATATTTCAAACTTTTTTAACAAATCAAAAACTGAAAAATGGGGCGTGCAAAATTATTCAGCCCCCTTAAGTTAATACTTTGTAGCGCCACCTTTTGCTGCGATTACAGCTGTAAGTCGCTTGGGGTATGTCTCTATCAGTTTTGCACATCGAGAGACTGAATTTTTTTTCCCATACTAAGGTAAACATACTTTAAAGTACTACTTAAGTACTTCTTTGGGGTATCTGTAGTTTACAATTTATATTTTGGATACTTTTACTTCACTACGTACCTATTGAAAATAATGTAATTTTACTCCATACATTTTCTCTGACCCTCAAAAGTACTTGTTACATTTTGAATGCATAGAAGGACGTTAAAATGGTCCAATTCACACACTTTTTAAGAGTACATCCTTGGTCATCCCTACTGCCTCTGATCTGGAGGACTCACTAAAGAGAGAACATCCCTGGTCATCCCTACTGCCTCTGATCTGGAGGACTTACTAAACAGAGAACATCCCTGGTCATCCCTACTGCCTCTGATCTGGCGGACTCGCTAAACAGAGAACATCCCTGGTCATCCCTACTGCCTCTGATCTGGAGGACTCACTAAAGAGAGAACATCCCTTGTCATCCCTACTGCCTCTGATCTGGAGGACTCACTAAACAGAGAACATCCCTGGTCATCCCTACTGCCTCTGATCTGGAGGACTCACTAAACAGAGAACATCCCTTGTCATCCCTACTGCCTCTGATCTGGAGGACTCACTAAACAGAGAACATCCCTGGTCATCCCTACTGCCTCTGATCTGGAGGACTCACTAAACAGAGAACATCCCTGGTCATCCCTACTGCCTCTGATCTGGCGGACTCACTAAACAAATGCCTTGTTTGTAAATGATGTCTCAGTGTTGACATTGACGCCCCTGGCCATCTGTAAGTAAATCAAATCACAAGAAAATTGTGTCATCTGGTTTGCTTAATTAATATAAGGCATTTAAAATGATTACTTAATTACAGTGCATTCAGAAAGTATTCAGACCCCTTGACTTTTTCAACATTTTGTTACGTTACAGCCTTTTTGAAAAAAATGATTAAATTGTTTTTTTCCCCATCGTCAATCTGCAAACAAAACCCAATAATGACATCACAATACCCCATAATGACATCACAATACCCCATAATGACATCACAATACCCCATAATGACATCACAATACCCCATAATGACATCACAATACCCCATAATGACATCACAATACCCCATAATGACATCACAATACCCCATAATGACATCACAATACCCCATAATAACATCACAATACCCCATAATAACATCACAATACCCCATAATGACAAAGCAAAAACAGGTTTGTATACATTTTTGCAAATGTATAAAAAATAAATACATTTTCATAAGTATTCAGACCCTTTCCACAGTACTTTGTTGAAGCACCTTTGGCAGCGATTATAGCCTCAAGTCTTCTTGGGTATGATGCTACAAGCTTGGCACACCTGTATTTGGGGAGTTTCTCCCATTCTTCTCTGCAGACCCTCTCAAGCTCTGTCAGGTTGGATGGGGAGCGTCGCTGCAACGCTATTCTCAGGTATAGATGTTCAATAGGGTTCAAGTCCAGGCTCTGCCTGGGCCACCCAAGGACATTCAGAGACTTGTCCACTACTGCATTGTCTTGGCTGTGTGCTTAGAGTTGTTGTCCTGTTGGAAAGTGACCCTTCGCCCCAGTCTGAGGAACTAGAGCTGGACTTCATTGCTCCGTTCATCTTTCCCTCGATCCTGACTAGTCTCCCAGTCCCTGCTGAAAAACATCCCCACAGCATGATGCTGTCACCACCATGCTTCACCGTAGGGATTGTGCCAGGTTTCCTCCAGACGTTACACTTAGCATTTAGGCCATAAAGTTCAATCTTGGTTTCATCAGACCAGAGAATCTTGTCAAACTCCAAGCGGACTGTCATTTGCATTTTACGGAGGAGTGGCTTCCGTCTGGCCACTCTACCATAAAAGCCTGATTGGTGGAGTGCTGCAGAGATGGTTGTCCTTCTGGAAGGTTCTCCAATCTCCACAGAGGAACTCTGGAGCGCTGTCATAGTGACCATCTGGTTCTTGGTCACCTCCCCGACCAAGGCCCTCTCCCCCGATTGCTCAGTTTGGCCTGTCGGCCAGCTCTAGGAAGAGACTTGGTGGTTCCAAACTTCTTCCATTTAAGAATGATGGAGGCCCCTGTGTTCTTGGGGACCTTCAATGCTGCAGAAATGTTTTGGTGCCCTTCCCCAGATCTGTGCCTCGACACAATCCTGTCTTTCTCAGAGCTCTACGGACAATTCCTTTGACCTCATGGTCTGTTTTTTTCTGACATGCACTGCCAACTGTGGGACCTTATACAGACAGGTGTGTGCCTTTCTAAATCATGTCCAATCAATTGAATTTACCACAGGTGGACTCCAATCAAGTTGTAGAAACATCTCAAGGATGATCAATGGAAACAGGATGCACCTGAGCTCAATTTAGAGTCTCATAGCAAAGGATCTGAATACATATGTAAATAATGTATTTCGGTTTTTATTTTTTATAAAATTGCAAACATTTCTAAAAATCTGTTCTTGCCTTTTCATTCTGGGGTATTGTGATGTCATTCTGGGGTATTGTGATGTCATTATGGGGTATTGTGATGTCATTCTGGGGTATTGTGATGTCATTAGGGGGTATTGTGATGTCATTCTGGGGTATTGTGATGTCATTATGGGGTATTGTGATGTCATTCTGGGGTATTGTGATGTCATTCTGGGGTATTGTGATGTCATTATGGGGTATTGTGATGTCATTATGGGGTATTGTGATGTCATTCTGGGGTATTGTGATGTCATTCTGGGGTATTGTGATGTCATTATGGGGTATTGTGATGTCATTATGGGGTATTGTGATGTCATTATGGGGTATTGTGATGTCATTCTGGGGAATTGTGATGTCATTCTGGGGTATTGTGATGTCATTATGGGGTATTGTGATGTCATTCTGGGGTATTGTGATGTCATTCTGGGGTATTGTGATGTCATTATGGGGTATTGTGATGTCATTATGGGGTATTGTGATGTCATTATGGGGTATTGTGATGTCATTCTGGGGAATTGTGATGTCATTCTGGGGTATTGTGATGTCATTATGGGGTATTGTGATGTCATTCTGGGGTATTGTGGGTAGATTAATGAGGAAAATGTTTTATTTAATCCATTTTAGAATAAGGTTGTAATGTAACAAAACGTAGAAAAAGGGGAAGGGCTCTGAATACTTTCCGAATGCACTGTATATTTTAGCAATTACATTTACTTGTGATACTTTAAATACATTTAAAACCAAATACTTTTAGACTTTTAGGCAAGTATTATTTTACTGGGTGACTTTCACTTTTACTGTGAAAATCTGTCATTTTGACAATTGGGTACTTTTTCCACCACTGGAAGAGAGCGAGGAGGAGAGGGAGGAGAGGATGAGGGGGAGGAGAGGCAGAGGAGGAGGAAGGGAGGTGGAGAGGAGAGGAGAGAGGCACGATGTTCATACAGGCCACACAAGATGTTTTCTTCTCATAAATTCTAATGTGAAAAAATAAATCCTCCTCTCCTCTTCCAACCCATCATACTTCATTCAGGGGTGGATGAGAGTCAGAGGGGGAACGTGTCCCGTCCCATCGGAGCCAGTCACTCTCTGCAGCAGGATGAACAATAATAAACACTCCAGCCAACCGTCTCATTTACACTAGGGATTAACTCGGTCTTTTATTTCATGACACCAAGAGTCTCTCTCTCTCTCTCTCTCTCTCTCTCTCTCTCTCTCTCCCCCTCCCTCCCTCCCTCCCTCCCTCCCTCTCTCCACCCCATCGTACTTTCTCATCTGCTCTGTCATTGTCAGAGATTCATAAAATAATAGTATTAGTAAAATAATCAAACAAGAGAAGAGCAGGGAATGTGTGAGCCTGGATTCGTAAAATAATCAAACAAGAGAAGAGCAGGGAAGGTCTGAGCTTGGATGAGTAAAATAATCAAACAAGAGAAGAGCAGGGAAGGTCTGAGCCTAGATTAGTAAAATAATCAAACAAGAGAAGAGCAGGGAAGGTCTAGCCTGGATTAGTAAAATAATCAAACAAGAGAAGAGCAGGGAAGGTCTAGCCTGGATTAGTAAAATAATCAAACAAGAGAAGAGCAGGGAAGGTCTAGCCTGGATTAGTAAAATAATCAAACAAGAGAAGAGCAGGGAAGGTCTAGCCTGGATTAGTAAAATAACCAAACAAGAGAAGAGCAGGGAAGGTCTGAGTCTGGATTAGTAAAATAATCAAACAAGAGAAGAGCAGGGAAGGTCTAGCCTGGATTAGTCAAATAATCAAACAAGAGAAGAGCAGGGAAGGTCTAGCCTGGATAGTAAAATAATCAAACAAGAGAAGAGCAGGGAAGGTCTAGCCTGGATTAGTAAAATAATCAAACAAGAGAAGAGCAGGGAAGGTCTAGCCTGGATTAGTAAAATAACCAAACAAGAGAAGAGCAGGGAAGGTCTAGCCTGGATTAGTAAAATAATCAAACAAGAGAAGAGCAGGGAAGGTCTAGCCTGGATTAGTAAAATAATCAAACAAGAGAAGAGCAGGGAAGGTCTAGCCTGGATTAGTAAAATAATCAAACAAGAGAAGAGCAGGGAAGGTCTGAGTCTGGATTAGTAAAATAATCAAACAAGAGAAGAGCAGGGCAGGTCTAGCCTGGATTAGTAAAATAATCAAACAAGAGAAGAGCAGGGAAGGTCTGAGTCTGGATTAGTAAAATAATCAAACAAGAGAAGAGCAGGGAAGGTCTGAGTCTGGATTAGTAAAATAATCAAACAAGAGAAGAGCAGGGAAGGTCTAGCCTGGATTAGTAAAATAATCAAACAAGAGAAGAGCAGGGAAGGTCTAGCCTGGATTAGTAAAATAACCAAACAAGAGAAGAGCAGGGAAGGTCTGAGTCTGGATTAGTAAAATAATCAAACAAGAGAAGAGCAGGGAAGGTCTAGCCTGGAATAGTAAAATAATCAAACAAGAGAAGAGCAGGGAAGGTCTGAGCCTGGATTAGTAAAATAATCAAACAAGAGAAGAGCAGGGAAGGTCTAGCCTGGATTAGTAAAATAATCAAACAAGAGAAGAGCAGGGAAGGTCTGAGTCTGGATTAGTAAAATAATAAAACAAGAGAAGAGCAGGGAAGGTCTAGCCTAGATTAGTAAAATAATCAAACAAGAGAAGAGCAGGGAAGGTCTAGTCTGGATTAGTAAAATAATCAAACAAGAGAAGAGCAGGGAAGGTCTAGCCTGGATTAGTAAAATAATCAAACAAGAGAAGAGCAGGGAAGGTCTAGCCTGGATTAGTAAAATAACCAAACAAGAGAAGAGCAGGGAAGGTCTGAGTCTGGATTAGTAAAATAATCAAACAAGAGAAGAGCAGGGAAGGTCTAGCCTGGATTAGTAAAATAATCAAACAAGAGAAGAGCAGGGAAGGTCTGAGCCTGGATTAGTAAAATAATCAAACAAGAGAAGAGCAGGGAAGGTCTAGCCTGGATTAGTAAAATAATCAAACAAGAGAAGAGCAGGGAAGGTCTGAGCCTGGATTAGTAAAATAATCAAACAAGAGAAGAGCAGGGAAGGTCTGAGCCTGGATTAGTAAAATAATCAAACAAGAGAAGAGCAGGGAAGGTCTAGCCTGGATTAGTAAAATAATCAAACAAGAGAAGAGCAGGGAAGGTCTGAGCCTGGATTAGTAAAATAATCAAACAAGAGAAGAGCAGGGAAGGTCTGAGCCTGGATTAGTAAAATAATCAAACAAGAGAAGAGCAGGGAAGGTCTGAGCCTGGATTAGTAAAATAATCAAACAAGAGAAGAGCAGGGAAGGTCTAGCCTGTATTAGTAAAATAATCAAACAAGA
This sequence comes from Oncorhynchus clarkii lewisi, assembly GCF_045791955.1. Taxonomy (NCBI): domain Eukaryota; kingdom Metazoa; phylum Chordata; class Actinopteri; order Salmoniformes; family Salmonidae; genus Oncorhynchus; species Oncorhynchus clarkii. Next base: position 93,355,355 of record NC_092151.1, on the reverse strand, counting down.
GAAGAGCAGGGAAGGTCTAGCCTGGATTAGTAAAATAATCAAACAAGAGAAGAGCAGGGAAGGTCTGAGTCTGGATTAGTAAAATAATCAAACAAGAGAAGAGCAGGGAAGGTCTGAGCCTGGATTAGTAAAATAATCAAACAAGAGAAGAGCAGGGAAGGTCTAGCCTGGATTAGTAAAATAATCAAACAAGAGAAGAGCAGGGAAGGTCTGAGCCTGGATTAGTAAAATAATCAAACAAGAGAAGAGCAGGGAAGGTCTGAGCCTGGATTAGTAAAATAATCAAACAAGAGAAGAGCAGGGAAGGTCTGAGCCTGGATTAGTAAAATAATCAAACAAGAGAAGAGCAGGGAAGGTCTAGCCTGGATAGTAAAATAATCAAACAAGAGAAGAGCAGGGAAGGTCTGAGCCTGGATTAGTAAAATAATCAAACAAGAGAAGAGCAGGGAAGGTCTGAGCCTGGATTAGTAAAATAATCAAACAAGAGAAGAGCAGGGAAGGTCTGAGCCTGGATTAGTAAAATAATCAAACAAGAGAAGAGCAGGGGGTACTGCCAGTACTGATAGTGTGGTTATAGCTCTCTCAGAGACAGGCAGCATACCAAATGGCACCCTATTCCCTATATAGTGCACTAGTTTTGATTTGAGACCCAATGGGTCCTCGTCAAAAGTAGTGCACTAAAGGAGATTAGGGTGCAATTTGGGACGCAGGCACAAAGTACTGGGACCACCAGTACCATACTGCTTTTCTCCCATTCTTCACAGTCTGAATAAACGAATATACTCAGACAGGTCGATGGAGGAGACCCGAACAAGAGTTTAAACAGGATAATAGTTCTTTATTTAAACCAGAGAGTCCCAGAGAGATAAACAACCTCTCAAGGGAGACCTGGTTCATGGGAGACCTGTTTCGTGGGAGACCTTGTTCGTGGGAGACCTTGTTCGTGGGAGACCTGGTTCGTGGGAGACCTGGTTCGTGGTGTTAGAATCTGAAGCACAGTCAGGTCAGGGCTGAGAGAGGGACGGGAGACGTGAGACGTGAGACGGGGGGGTTGGAGAGAATGAGAAAGAGAGGGGAGGAGAGAGAGAATAACAGAGGGGGGAGGAGAGAGAGAAGGACAGAGGAGGAGGAGAGAGAGATTGACAGAGGAGGGAGGAGAGAGAGAGAAGGACAGAGGGGGGAGGAGAGAGAGAGAAGGACAGAGGAGGAGGAGAGAGAGAAGGACAGAGGGGGGAGGAGAGAGAGAGAATGACAGAGGGGGGAGGAGAGAGAGAGAATGACAGAGGGGGGAGGAGAGAGAGAGAATGACAGAGGGGGAGGAGAGAGAGAATGACAGAGGTGGGAGGAGAGAGAGAGAATGGCAGAGGGGGAGGAGAGAGAGAATGACAGATGGGGAGGAGAGAGAGAGAATGGCAGAGGGGGAGGAGAGAGAGAGAATGGCAGAGGGGGAGGAGAGAGAGAATGACAGATGGGGGAGGAGAGAGAGAGAATGGCAGAGGGGGAGGAGAGAGAGAATGACAGATGGGGGAGGAGAGAGAGAGAATGGCAGAGGGGGAGGAGAGAGAGAGAATGGCAGAGGGGGAGGAGAGAGAGAATGACAGATGGGGGAGGAGAGAGAGAAGGACAGAGGAGGAGGAGAGAGAGATTGACAGAGGAGGGAGGAGAGAGAGAGAAGGACAGAGGGGGGAGGAGAGAGAGAGAAGGACAGAGGAGGGAGGAGAGAGAGAAAAGGACAGAGGAGGGAGGAGAGAGAGAATGACAGAGAGGGGAGGAGAGAGAGAGAATGACAGAGGGGGGAGGAGAGAGAAGGACAGAGGAGGAGGAGAGAGAGATTGACAGAGGAGGGAGGAGAGAGAGAGAAGGACAGAGGGGGGAGGAGAGAGAGAGAGATGGAGAGATGAGGGAGGAGAGAGAGAGAAGGACAGAGGAGGAGGAGAGAGAGAAGGACAGAGGAGGAGGAGAGAGAGAAGGACAGAGGAGGGAGGAGAGAGAGAGAATGACAGAGGAGGGAGGAGAGAGAGAGAATGACAGAGGAGGGAGGAGAGAGAGAATGACAGAGGGGGAGGAGAGAGAGAGAGAGAGAGAAGGACAGAGGAGGGAGGAGAGAGAGAGAGGGACAGAGGAGGGAGGAGAGAGAGAGAGAAGGACAGAGGAGGGAGGAGAGAGAGAATGACAGAGAGGGGAGGAGAGAGAGAGAATGACAGAGGGGGGAGGAGAGAGAAGGACAGACGAGGAGGAGAGAGAGATTGACAGAGGAGGGAGGAGAGAGAGAGAAGGACAGAGGGGGAGGAGAGAGAGAGAGATGGAGAGATGAGGGAGGAGAGAGAGAGAAGGACAGAGGAGGAGGAGAGAGAGAAGGACAGAGGAGGGAGGAGAGAGAGAGAATGACAGATGAGGGAGGAGAGAGAGAGAATGACAGAGGAGGGAGGAGAGAGAGAATGACAGAGGGGGAGGAGAGAGAGAGAATGACAGAGGAGGGAGGAGAGAGAGAGTGACAGAGGGGGGAGGAGAGAGAGAGAAGGACAGAGTGGGAGAAAAGTGAGAAAGTGAGAGAGAAAGAAATAAGGAGTGAATGAGGGAAGGAGAGAGAGAGAGAAGGAGGGACTGAAGGATGAGAGAGAGAGAAGGACAGAGGGGGAGGAGAGAGAGAGAGAGCAAAGTGCAACAAGGTGACAGTGAGGTTACTATTCCACTGTCCAAGTATGGTGTGCCTGGTATCAACCAGCCCAACACACCCAACCCTGGTATCAACCCACGCAACCCTGGGATCAACCCACCCAACCCTGGTATCAACAGGCAGGCTTAGGGTTAGGAAAGGGAGTGTACTAAAAGCACACATTACAACTTGGTCAAAAAAACACACTGCATCAGCAAATAGTGACTGGACCCAAGTTATGGTTTATAATTTATGGGCTCTAAAATGTACAGCTCTACAAAGTACGGCCTCTACAATTTAAGGCCTCTATAAATTATGGTCTTTACAAATGATGGTCTCTACAACGTATGGTCTCTACAACGTATGCTCTCTACAACGTATGGTCTCTACAATGTATGGTCTCTACAACGTATGCTCTCTACAACGTATGGCCTCTACAACGTGTGGCCTCTACAACGTATGGCCTCTACAACGTATGCTCTCTACAATGTATGGCCTCTACAACGTATGGCCTCTACAACGTATGGCCTCTACAACGTATGGCCTCTACAACGTATGGTCTCTACAACGTATGGCCTCTACAACGTATGCCCTCTACAACGTATTGGCTCTACAACGTATGGCCTCTACAATGTATGCTCTCTACAACGTATGGTCTCTACAACGTATGGTCTCTACAACGTATGGGCTCTACAACGTATGCTCTCTCATCGGCAGTCAGCTGGATCCCCAGACCTTCCTTGTCCTTAGCCAGCTCCTCTCTGTCACGTTGGGCCCTCAGTAGAGCCACAGCCTGGCTGTAAAGCTCTCTACGGACGATAGAGAGTTGGTCAGACTGGGACCTTCTTGCTGACCTTGGGAGGGACAACCACTGACACATCACAACCACCAACCACTGACACATCACAACCACAGGACCAACAACAGGCCCACCACACACCCACAACCTCACACACACAGATGACCTGGAGATGACCACAGGAACATATCAAAGACAGAACCACAGACAGCTGCTCTGACAGGGCCTGGACCTGCTTACTGACCTAGAGGCAACAGACACATCACAGACATAGATATCACATCCACAGACACTATCTACTCACTGACCTAGGGACCACAGACACATCACAGATATAGATATCACATCCACAGACACTATCTGCTCACTGACCCAGGGACAACAGACACATCACAACCTACTGACACATCACAACCTACTGACACAGACACATCACAACCTACTGACACAGACACATCACAACACACACTCTCAGTCATGGTAACAATGTCCCGGAGTGATTGTGATTGTGTCATCAAACAGGCAAAGTGTCATTACAGGACTAAGATTGAATCGTACTGAGCCGGCTCTGATGCTGCTCGACAGATGTGGCAGGGCTTGTCACAGATTACCTCAGGGAAACCCAACAGTGAGCTGCCCGGTGGTACTCGAGCCTACCAGACGAGCTAAATGCTTTCTGTGCTCGCTTCAAGACACTGAGCCATGCATGAGAGCACCAGCCTTTCCGGACGACTCTGTGACGTCGCTTTCCGTAGCCGATATGAGTAAGACCTTTAAACAGGTTAACGTTTGTAAGGCCGCCGGGGGTCAGACGAAATACCAGGACGCGTACTCAGAGCATGAACTGACCAGCTGGCAGGTGTCTTCCCTGACATTTTTTCAACTTATCCCCGACCGGGTCTGTAATGTAAACTTGTTTCAAACAGACCACCATAGACCACGTGCCCAAAAACACCAAGGTAACCTACCTAAATGACAATCAGACAGTAGCACTCACGTCTGTAGCCATGAAATGCTTTGAAAGGCTGGTGATGTCTCACATCAACGCCATCATCCCAGACACCCTGGACCCACTCCAGTTCGCATACCGCCCCAACAGATACACAGATGACACAATCTCTTTTGCACCCCACACCCCAGATTGACTAAGGCTCAGCATTCAACACCATAGTCAAATCAAATCAAATTTTATTTGTCACATACACATGGTTAGCAGATGTTAATGCGAGTGTAGCGAAATGCTTGTGCTTCTAGTTCCGACAATGCAGTAATAACCAACAAGTAATCTAACTAACAATTCCAAAACTACTGTCGTGTACACAGTGTAAGGGGATAAAGAACATGTACATAAGGATATATGAATGAGTGATGGTACAGAGCAGCATAGGCAAGATACAGTAGATGGTATCGAGTACAGTATATACAGTGCCTTGCGAAAGTATTCGGCCCCCTTGAACTTTGCGACCTTTTGCCACATTTCAGGCTTCAAACATAAAGATATAAAACTGTATTTTTTTGTGAAGAATCAACAACAAGTGGGACACAAACATGAAGTGGAACGACATTTATTGGATATTTCAAACTTTTTTAACAAATCAAAAACTGAAAAATTGGGCGTGCAAATTTATTCAGCCCCTTTACTTTCAGTGCAGCAAACTCTCTCCAGAAGGTCAGTGAGGATCTCTGAATGATCCAATGTTGACCTAAATGACTAATGATGATAAATACAATCCACCTGTGTGTAATCAAGTCTCTGTATAAATGCACCTGCACTGTGATAGTCTCAGAGGTCCGTTAAAAGCGCAGAGAGCATCATGAAGAACAAGGAACACACCAGGCAGGTCCGAGATACTGTTGTGAAGAAGTTTAAAGCCGGATTTGGATACAAAAAGATTTCCCAAGCTTTAAACATCCCAAGGAGCACTGTGCAAGCGATAATATTGAAATGGAAGGAGTATCAGACCACTGCAAATCTACCAAGACCTGGCCGTCCCTCTAAACTTTCAGCTCATACAAGGAGAAGACTGATCAGAGATGCAGCCAAGAGGCCCATGATCACTCTGGATGAACTGCAGAGATCTACAGCTGAGGTGGGAGACTCTGTCCATAGGACAACAATCACTCGTATATTGCACAAATCTGACCTTTATAGAAGAGTGGCAAGAAGAAAGCCATTTCTTAAAGATATCCATAAAAAGTGTCGTTTAAAGTTTGCCACAAGCCACCTGGGAGACACACCAAACATGTGGAAGAAGGTGCTCTGGTCAGATGAAACCAAAATTGAACTTTTTGGCAACAATGCAAAACGTTATGTTTGGCGTAAAAGCAACACAGCTGAACACACCATCCCCACTGTCAAACATGGTGGTGGCAGCATCATGGTTTGGGCCTGCTTTTCTTCAGCAGGGACATGGAAGATGGTTAAAATTGATGGGAAGATGGATGGAGCCAAATACAGGACCATTCTGGAAGAAAACCTGATGGAGTCTGCAAAAGACCTGAGACTGGGACGGAGATTTGTCTTCCAACAAGACAATGATCCAAAACATAAAGCAAAATCTACAATGGAGTGGTTCAAAAATAAACATATCCAGGTGTTAGAATGGCCAAGTCAAAGTCCAGACCTGAATCCAATCGAGAATCTGTGGAAAGAACTGAAAACTGCTGTTCACAAATGCTCTCCATCCAACCTCACTGAGCTCGAGCTGTTTTGCAAGGAGGAATGGGAAAAAATGTCAGTCTCTCGATGTGCAAAACTGATAGAGACATACCCCAAGCGACTTACAGCTGTAATCGCAGCAAAAGGTGGCGCTACAAAGTATTAACTTAAGGGGGCTGGATAATTTTGCACGCCCAATTTTTCAGTTTTTGATTTGTTAAAAAAGTTTGAAATATCCAATAAATGTCGTTCCACTTCATGATTGTGTCCCACTTGTTGTTGATTCTTCACAAAAAAATACAGTTTTATATCTTTATGTTTGAAGCCTGAAATGTGGCAAAAGGTCGCAAAGTTCAAGGGGGCCGAATACTTTCGCAAGGCACTGTACATATGAGATGAGTATGTAAACAAAGTGGCATAGTTAAAGTGGCTAGTGATACATGTATTACATAAGGATACAGTCGATGATATAGAGTACAGTATATACGTATGCATATGAGATGAATAATGTAGGGTAAGTAACATTATATAAGGTAGCATTGTTTAAAGTGGCTAGTGATATATTTACATCATTTCCCATCAATTCCCATTATTAAAGTGGCTGGAGTTGAGTCAGTGTCAGTGTGTTGGCAGCAGCCACTCAATGTTAGTGGTGGCTGTTTAACAGTCTGATGGCCTTGAGATAGAAGCTGTTTTTCAGTCTCTCGGTCCCAGCTTTGATGCACCTGTACTGACCTCGCCTTCTGGATGATAGCGGGGTGAACAGGCAGTGGCTCGGGTGGTTGATGTCCTTGATGATCTTTATGGCCTTCCTGTGACTTCGGGTGGTGTAGGTGTCCTGGAGGGCAGGTAGTTTGTCCCCGGTGATGCGTTGTGTAGACCTCACTACCCTCTGGAGAGCCTTACGGTTGAGGGCGGAGCAGTTGCCGTACCAGGCGGTGATACAGCCCGCCAGGATGCTCTCGATTGTGCATCTGTAGAAGTTTGTGAGTGCTTTTGGTGACAAGCCAAATTTCTTCAGCCTCCTGAGGTTGAAGAGGCGCTGCTGCGCCTTCTTCACAATGCTGTCTGTGTGAGTGGACCAATTCAGTTTGTCTGTGATGTGTATGCCGAGGAACTTAAAACTTGCTACCCTCTCCACTACTGTTCCATCGATGTGGATAGGGGGGTGTTCCCTCTGCTGTTTCCTGAAGTCCACAATCATCTCCTTAGTTTTGTTGACGTTGAGTGTGAGGTTATTTTCCTGACACCACACTCCGAGGGCCCTCACCTCCTCCCTGTAGGCCGTCTCGTCGTTGTTGGTAATCAAGCCTACCACTGTTGTGTCGTCCGCAAACCTGATGATTGAGTTGGAGGCGTGCGTGGCCACGCAGTCGTGGGTGAACAGGGAGTACAGGAGAGGGCTCAGAACGCACCCTTGTGGGGCCCCAGTGTTGAGGATCAGCGGGGAGGAGATGTTGTTGCCTACCCTCAACACCTGGGGGCGGCCCGTCAGGAAGTCCAGTACCCAGTTGCACAGGGCGGGGTCGAGACCCAGGGTCTCGAGCTTGATGACGAGCTTGGAGGGTACTATGGTGTTGAATGCCGAGCTGTAGTCAATGAACAGCATTCTCACATAGGTATTCCTCTTGTCCAGATGGGTTAGGGCGGTGTGCAGTGTGGTTGAGATTGCATCGTCTGTGGACCTATTTGGGCAGTAAGCAAATTGGAGTGGGTCTAGAGTGTCAGGTAGGGTGGAGGTGATATGGTCCTTGACTAGTCTCTCAAAGCACTTCATGATGACGGAAGTGAGTGCTACGGGGCGGTAGTCGTTTAGCTCAGTTACCTTAGCTTTCTTGGGAACAGGAACAATGGTGGCCCTCTTGAAGCATGTGGGAACAGCAGACTGGTATAGGGATTGATTGAATATGTCCGTAAACACACCGGCCAGCTAGTCTGCGCATGCTCTGAGGGCGCGGCTGGGGATGCCGCCTGGGCCTGCAGCCTTGCGAGGGTTAACACGTTTAAATGTCTTACTCACCTCGGCTGCAGTGAAGGAGAGACCGCATGTTTTCGTTGCAGGCCGTGTCAGTGGCACTGTATTGTCCTCAAAGCGGGCAAAAAAGTTATTTAGTCTGCCTGGGAGCAGGACATCCTGGTCCGTGACTGGGCTGGATTTCTTCCTGTAGTCCGTGATTGACTGTAGACCCTGCCACATGCCTCTTGTGTCTGAGCCGTTGAATTGAGATTCTACTTTGTCTCTGTACTGACGCTTAGCTTGTTTGATAGCCTTGCGGAGGGAATAGCTGCACTGTTTGTATTCGGTCATGTTACCAGACACCTTGCCCTGATTAAAAGCAGTGGTTCGCGCTTTCAGTTTCACGCGAATGCTGCCATCAATCCATGGTTTCTGGTTAGGGAATGTTTTAATCGTTGCTATGGGAACGACATCTTCAACGCACGTTCTAATGAACTCGCACACCGAATCAGCGTATTCGTCAATGTTGTTGTCTGACGCAATACGAAACATGTCCCAGTCCACGTGATGGAAGCAGTCTTGGAGTGTGGAGTCAGCTTGGTCGGACCAGCGTTGGACAGACCTCAGCGTGGGAGCCTCTTGTTTTAGTTTCTGTCTGTAGGCAGGGATCAACAAAATGGAGTCGTGGTCAGCTTTTCCGAAAGGGGGGCGGGGCAGGGCCTTATATGCGTCGCGGAAGTTAGAGTAACAATGATCCAAGGTCTTTCCACCCCTGGTTGCGCAATCGATATGCTGATAAAATTTAGGGAGTCTTGTTTTCAGATTAGCCTTGTTAAAATCCCCAGCTACAATGAATGCAGCCTCCGGATAAATGGTTTCCAGTTTGCAAAGAGTCAAATAAAGTTCATTCATAGCCATCAATGTGTCTGCTTGGGGGGGGATATATACGGCTGTGATTATAATCTAAGAGAATTCTCTTGGTAGATAATGCGGTCTACATTTGATTGTGAGGAATTCTAAATCAGGTGAACAGAAGGATTTGAGTTCCTGTATGTTTATTTCATCACACCATGTCACGTTAGTCATAAGGCATACGCCCCCGCCCCTCTTCTTACCAGAAAGATGTTTGTTTCTGTCTGCGCGATGCGTGGAGAAACCCGTTGGCTGCACCGCCTCGGATAGCGTCTCTCCAGTGAGCCACGTTTCCGTGAAGCAAAGAACGTTACAGTCTCTGATGTCCCTCTGGAATGCTACCCTTGCTCGGATTTCATCAACCTTGTTGTCAAGAGACTGGACATTGGCAAGAAGAATGCTAGGGAGTGGTGCACGGTGTGCCCGTCTCCGGAGTCTGACCAGAAGACCGCTTCGTTTCCCTCTTTTACGAAGTCTTTGTTTTGAGTCGCAGGCTGGGATCCATTACATTGTCCTGGGTGAAAGGCAGAACACAGGATCCGCTTCGGGAAAGTCATATTCCTGGTCGTACTGATGGTGAGTTGACGCTGATCTTATATTCAGTAGTTCTTCTCGACTGTATGTAATGAAACCTAAGATGACCTGGGGTACTAATGTAAGAAATAACACGTAAAAAAACAAAAAACTGCATAGTTTCCTAGGAACGCGAAGCGAGGCGGCCATCTCTGTCGGCGACGGAAGTAACATTTCGCCTCCAAGCTCATTACCAAGCTCAGGACCCTGGGAGTGAACACCTTCTTCTGCAACTGTATATAGCCACGTTATTACCTGGTATTACCTGTATATAGCCAAGTTATTTCCTGGTACTTCTTGCATATAGCACAGTTATTTCCTGGTACTTCCTCTAAATAGTCAAGATATTTCCTGGTACTTCCTGTATATAGCACAGTTATTTCCTGGTACTTCCTGTATATAGACAAGTTTTTTCCTGGTACTCCCTGTATATAGCCATGTTATTACATGGTACTTCCTGTATATAGCCAAGTTATTACCAGGTACTTCCAGTATATAGCCAAGTTATTTCCTGGTACTTCCTGTATATAGCCAAGTTATTTCCTGGTACTTCCTGTATATAGCCAAGTTATTACCTGGTACTTCCTGTATATAGCCATGTTATTACCTGGTACTTCCTGTATATGGCCAAGTTATTACCAGGTACTTCCTGTATATAGCCAAGATATTACCAGGTACTTCCTGTATATAGCCATGTTATTACCAGGTAATTCCTGTATATAGCCAAGTTATTTCCTGGTACTTCCTGTATATGGCCAAGTTATTACCAGGTACTTCCTGTATATAGCCAAGTTATTACCAGGTACTTCCTGTATATAGCCAAGTTATTACCAGGTACTTCCTGTATATAGCCAAGTTATTACCAGGTACTTCCTGTATATAGCCATGTTATTACATGGTACTTCCTGTATATGGCCAAGTTATTACCAGGTACTTCCTGTATATAGCCAAGTTATTACCAGGTACTTCCTGTATATAGCCATGTTATTACATGGTACTTCCTGTATATGGCCAAGTTATTACCAGGTACTTCCTGTATATGGCCAAGTTATTACCAGGTAATTCCTGTATATAGCCATGTTATTACATGGTACTTCCTGTATATGGCCAAGTTATTACCAGGTACTTCCTGTATATAGCCAAGTTATTACCAGGTACTTCCTGTATATAGCCAAGTTATTACCAGGTACTTCCTGTATATAGCCATGTTATTACATGGTACTTCCTGTATATGGCCAAGTTATTACCAGGTACTTCCTGTATATGGCCAAGTTATTACCAGGTAATTCCTGTATATAGCCAAGTTATTACCAGGTACTTCCTGTATATAGCCAAGTTATTACCAGGTACTTCCTGTATATAGCCATGTTATTACCAGGTACTTCCTGTATAAAGCCAAGTTATTACCAGGTACTTCCTGTATATAGCCAAGTTATTACCAGGTACTTCCTGTATATAGCCAAGTTATTACCAGGTACTTCCTGTATATAGCCATGTTATTACCAGGTACTTCCTGTATATGGCCAAGTTATTTCCTGGTACTTCCTGTATATAGCCAAGTTATTACCAGGTACTTCCTGTATATAGCCAAGTTATTACCAGGTACTTCCTGTATATAGCCAAGTTATTACCAGGTACTTCCTGTATATAGCCAAGTTATTACCAGGTACTTCCTGTATATAGCCAAGTTATTACCAGGTACTTCCTGTATATAGCCAAGTTATTACCAGGTACTTCCTGTATATAGCCAAGTTATTACCAGGTACTTCCTGTATATAGCCAAGTTATTACCAGGTACTTCCTGTATATAGCCATGTTATTACATGGTACTTCCTGTATATGGCCAAGTTATTACCAGGTACTTCCTGTATGTGGCCAAGTTATTACCAGGTAATTCCTGTATATGGCCAAGTTATTACCAGGTACTTCCTGTATATAGCCAAGTTATTACCAGGTACTTCCTGTATATAGCCAAGTTATTACCAGGTACTTCCTGTATATAGCCAAGTTATTACCAGGTACTTCCTGTATATAGCCATGTTATTACCAGGTACTTCCTGTATGTGGCCAAGTTATTACCAGGTACTTCCTGTATATGGCCAAGTTATTACCAGGTAATTCCTGTATATAGCCAAGTTATTACCAGGTACTTCCTGTATATAGCCAAGTTATTACCAGGTACTTCCTGTATATAGCCATGTTATTACCAGGTACTTCCTGTATATAGCCAAGTTATTACCAGGTACTTCCTGTATATAGCCAAGTTATTACCAGGTACTTCCTGTATATAGCCAAGTTATTACCAGGTACTTCCTGTATATAGCCATGTTATTACCAGGTACTTCCTGTATATGGCCAAGTTATTTCCTGGTACTTCCTGTATATAGCCAAGTTATTACCAGGTACTTCCTGTATATAGCCAAGTTATTACCAGGTACTTCCTGTATATAGCCAAGTTATTACCAGGTACTTCCTGTATATAGCCAAGTTATTACCAGGTACTTCCTGTATATAGCCAAGTTATTACCAGGTACTTCCTGTATATAGCCAAGTTATTACCAGGTACTTCCTGTATATAGCCAAGTTATTACCAGGTACTTCCTGTATATAGCCAAGTTATTACCAGGTACTTCCTGTATATAGCCATGTTATTACATGGTACTTCCTGTATATGGCCAAGTTATTACCAGGTACTTCCTGTATGTGGCCAAGTTATTACCAGGTAATTCCTGTATATGGCCAAGTTATTACCAGGTACTTCCTGTATATAGCCAAGTTATTACCAGGTACTTCCTGTATATAGCCAAGTTATTACCAGGTACTTCCTGTATATAGCCAAGTTATTACCAGGTACTTCCTGTATATAGCCATGTTATTACCAGGTACTTCCTGTATGTGGCCAAGTTATTACCAGGTACTTCCTGTATATGGCCAAGTTATTACCAGGTAATTCCTGTATATAGCCAAGTTATTACCAGGTACTTCCTGTATATAGCCAAGTTATTACCAGGTACTTCCTGTATATAGCCATGTTATTACCAGGTACTTCCTGTATATAGCCAAGTTATTACCAGGTACTTCCTGTATATAGCCAAGTTATTACCAGGTACTTCCTGTATATAGCCAAGTTATTACCAGGTACTTCCTGTATATAGCCATGTTATTACCAGGTACTTCCTGTATATGGCCAAGTTATTTCCTGGTACTTCCTGTATATAGCCAAGTTATTACCAGGTACTTCCTGTATATAGCCAAGTTATTACCAGGTACTTCCTGTATATAGCCAAGTTATTACCAGGTACTTCCTGTATATAGCCAAGTTATTACCAGGTACTTCCTGTATATAGCCAAGTTATTACCAGGTACTTCCTGTATATAGCCAAGTTATTACCAGGTACTTCCTGTATATAGCCATGTTATTACCAGGTACTTCCTGTATATGGCCAAGTTATTTCCTGGTACTTCCTGTATATAGCCAAGTTATTACCAGGTACTTCCTGTATATAGCCAAGTTATTACCAGGTACTTCCTGTATATAGCCAAGTTATTACCAGGTACTTCCTGTATATAGCCAAGTTATTACCAGGTACTTCCTGTATATAGCCAAGTTATTACCAGGTACTTCCTGTATATAGCCAAGTTATTACCAGGTACTTCCTGTATATAGCCAAGTTATTTTTACACCTCAATGTTATTTGTTATTTTGTATATTTATTCTTTGTGTCACATTTCTACATATTTGTTTTTATCTTTCTCTCTGAATGGTTGGAAAAGGACCCGTAAGTACGTATTTCAGTGCTAGTCTACACCTGTTGTTTACGAAGCGTGTGACAAATAAAATGTGATTTGATTTTGATTTAGTGCCCTACTTTTGACTACAGTCCATCCCTATGTACAGAGCCCCTCTGGTCTAAAGTAGTGCACTATATAGGGAATAGGGTGCCATAGGGTCCTGATATAAAGTAGTGCACTATATAGGGAATAGGGTGCCATAGGGTCCTGGTCTAAAGTAGTGCACTATATAGGGGATAGGGTGCCATTTGGGATGCATTTTATCACACATCCTACTAAAAGTACGCTCTGACTCAGTATTTAACTAAACCACACAAGCATCTAATATTTCAGTACAAGAGCACTGTTGGAAAAGTAAGAATGGTTGTTTTTTAGATTTTGGAAATGAACAAACTAAATATTTTCAGAGTCTGTCCTTAGATGAATATGAAGAGGAAGCATCAGACCAGTATTGGGAGTGACAGGCTCCCAATAAGAGTATGAAACTTGAGCAGAGTGAGACGGAGGGTTGTAGCTCAGCCAGGTCACACCTGACAGAAGTCAGTATTTAACGTCTGTCCTTGTCTGAGGACGTTGTGGAAACTGGTCACTAGAGGCAACACTGAGCGCTGTCACCGTCAAATAGGTTTCGGTTCACGCCTAATCTCAACCTAATCTCAACCCTAACCTTAAAAATGAATGCCTAAACTGCCGGGGCGGCAGTGTAGCCTAGTGGTAACCGGAAGGTTGCAAGTTCAAACCCCCGAGCTGACAAGGTGTAAATCTGTCGTTCTGACCCTGAACAGGCAGTTAACCCACTGTTCCTAGGCCGTCATTGAAAATAAGAATTTGTTCTTAACTGACTTGCCTAGTTAATTCAAATTTAAAAATTAAAACCTGAACACTTTGAATATTGACGTTTGACACAAACGTCTAATTCTGACTTGAGACTATGAGAGCTAGTTGTGTAGCTAAGCTTGTTTCATACAGAGCCAATTTATTTTTTCGCAGATAAGTTATGTGAAAATGTTTAGCAAGAGATTTATCAAGATAGAATTTTCCCCAATTTTAAAGATTCTATCGTGAGAACCTTACAAAGTTCCATGGTTCCACAGATCAGGTAATTAAACAGAAATGGAATACTTTCCATTGTTATTGAGAGGAAACGGAACAAGAGAGATCTGGGATGGGGTTTAGGAGGGTACAGCCACCCAGGCTGTTCATTTATTGGTTCTTTCACTCATCCTCTTCTGCTTCCACATTATATGTCTGCAATATCTATTTCTCCTGTCCACCTCATATGTGTACACGAGGATCCTCTTGTTCCTCACAAACCACAGACAAACCATAGAGGTGTTGAGTACCAAGGCAGATGGAGCCTATATCTCCCACTGCGGTTTTAATGTGACAACGAGACCCATAAGGCCACTCAGGGCTGGGAATCACTAGTGGTATGAAGCAGGGAGGGAAAAAGGGAAGAGGAGGTGGAGGGAGAAGGGTGGGAGGAGGATGGATTGAGGAGGGATGACGAGGGGGAAGAGGAGGTGGAGGGAGAAGGGTGGGAGGAGGATGGATTGAGGAGGGATGACGAGGGGGAAGAGGGAGGGATGTGTGGTGTGGGTTTTGGAGGGAGGGACGGGAGGAAGGAGGAAGAGGAAGAGAAGAGAAGAAGAAAATCAAGTTGTATTCGTCACATCCGCGCCAAATACAACAGAGCACCTTACAGTGAAATTCTTCTTTACAAGCTCTGAACATAAAATCCTGGAATTCTACACATTTTGCAGTAGTGCACTAAAAGAGAAGTTTAGCAAGTTTATAACAATTTACACACAATTCTACTCCTTTTACCATGAGGCAGTTGGTATGTTATGAATTTCAGCCCCCTGAAAGGTCTGTGCACAGCCCTGAGTACTTGTAGCACCTTCACCTTAGCCTGGTTCCAGAACTGCTTGTGCTGTTTTGCCAACTCCTATAGTTATTGTCATGGCCAATTTGTCAAAACAGCACAGAGAGATCTGCGCCCAGGCTACCTTCCCATTGCCCATGATTCAGATGCACCTGTAGCAGGATGCGATTGGGCTTCACCTTGTCATTGGCCAGGCCTTCACTCAGCGCTGCTGATTTGGCCAGAGAGTCTCTTAGTCCCGCCTCCTGACTCTGCTGCTTAGTGACAGACAGATCCTGTTCTGCACTCTGGGACTACATCTGTAGTTACAAAGGAGGATAAGCGGTTAAGGTCAGCACATCAGGGTTAGGGTCAGGACATCAGGGTCAGGGTCAGGACATCAGGGTTAGGGTCATTATATCATGGTTAGGGTCTTGATATCAGGGTTAGGGTCAGGACATTAGGGTTAGGGTCAGAACATCAGGGTTAGGGTCAGGACATCAGGGTCAGGGTCAGGACATCAGGGTTAGGGTCAGGACATCAGGTTAGGGTCAGGACATTAGGGTTAGGGTCATTATATCATCGTTAGGGTCTTGATATCAGGGTTAGAGCTAGGACATTAGGGTTAGGGTCAGAACATCAGGGTTGGTGTCATTTTAGCTGGGTTAGGGTCAGGATATTAGGGTTAGAGTCAGGACATTATGGTTAGAGTCAGGACATTAGGGTTAGGGTCATTACATTAGGGTTAGGGTCAGGACATCAGGGTTAGGGTCAGGATACCAGGGTTAGTGTCAGGACATCGGGGTTAGTGTCATTTTAGCTGGGTTAGGGTCAGGATATTAGGGTTAGAGTCAGGACATCAGGTTTAGGGTCATTACATCAGGCTTAGAGTCAGGACATTAAGGTTAGGGTCAGGACTTTAGGGTTAGGGTCAGGATATCAGGGTTAGGGTCAGAACATAAGGGTTAGGGTCTTGACATCAGGGTTAGGGTCAGGACATCACGGTTAGGGTAATTACATCAGGGGTTAGGGTCAGGACATCAGGTTAGGGTCTTGACATCAGGGTTGGTGTCATTTTAGCTATGTTAGGGTCAGGATATTATGGTTAGAGTCAGGACGTCAGGGTTAGGGTCAGGACATCAAGTTTAGGGTCATTACATCAAGGTTATGGTCATTACATCAGGTTTAGGGTCATTACATCAAGGTTATGGTCATTACATCAGGTTTAGGGTCATTACATCAAGGTTAGGGTCAGGACATCAGGGTTGGTGTCATTTTAGCTATGTTAGGGTCAGGACATCAGGGTTAGGGTCAGGATATTAGGGTTAGGGTCAGGATATTAGGGTTAGGGTCAGGACATCAGGGTTAGGGTCAGGACATCAGGGTCAGGGTCAGGATATTAGGGTTAGGGTCAGGACATCAGGGTCAGGGTCAGGACATCAGGGTTAGGGTCTTGACATCAGGGTTAGGGTCAGGACTGCCCCTCTTCTGCACTCTGGGACTCCATCTGTAGTGGGTAGCCATGGATACTAAGAGAGATACTTCTCAGTAACTGACACATTCCACAGGTTTAATGTATGGTGACTGTCAGACCCCGGGGCTTCCATGTTTTATATAATTGTACCTTGACCTCTGGCAAAAGATCATAGCTGTAGGGGTTTTCCTGTGGTGAAGGAGAAGCGGACCAAAATGCGGCGTGGTGGTTATTCATGTTTTTAATAAAGAACAGACCAAACAAAACAAGAAAAGTGAAAACCTAAACAGTCCTATCTGGTGCAAACACAGAGACAGGAACAATCACCCACAAACACACAGTGATACCCAGGCTACCTACGTATGATTCTCAATCAGAGACAACTAATGACACCTGCCTCTGATTGAGAACCATACTAGGCCGAAACATAGAAATACCCAAAACATAGAAAAACAAACATAGACTGCCCACCCAACTCACGCCCTGACCATACTAAATAAATACACAACAAAGGAAATAAAGGTCAGAACGTGACAAATAGCGACCTCACCAGATAGTCCTTTGAGACAGATATCATCCCAGAATGCTCCACATCTACGTCCCTAGTGGGCAAAGCCGTGAGCAAAGCCACAAGTTGTTGTTTTTTGGGTGATGGTTCAGCAGGGGTGACAGGGTGATGGTTCAGCAGGGGTGACAGGGTGATGTGTAATGGGCCATCAGGGGTGACAGGGTGATGGTTCAGCAGGGGTGACAGGGTGATGGTTCATGGTTCATCAGGGGTGACAGGGTGATGGTTCAGCAGGGGTGACAGGGTGATGGTTCAGCAGGGATGACAGGATGATGGCCCATCAGGGATGACAGGGTGATGTGTAATGGCCCATCAGGGATGACAGGGTGATGTGTCATGGTTCAGCAGGGATGACAGGGTGATGTGTAATGGGCCATCAGGGATGACAGGGTGATGGTTCAGCAGGGATGACAGGGTTAGCCCTGAAGTACAGAACACTGACATCCCTGACATACCCAAGACTGCCACCCCCAGACAGTCAGAAAGGAAGTGGTGGAGTTCATCAAGAGGTAGGAGGTAGACCCACAGACCACAGACCACAGGTTTAACCCTGAAGCACCCCATAGTGCCTGTGGTTTCACCATCATGTCCAGACTGGTGAAGCTTGCATCTTTCTCACTGTTCTGGGCTCTGAGGTTCTTTGCCTAGTTAAATAAAGGTAAAATAATTTTTAAAAACATCACTGCCAAGTGTAAGAGGAGATATTCAACATTCTAGCCCTTTGGCTGCTGCCATAGAAGTGCCCATCCAAGAAGGCTCAAGGTCATAGGCCACAGATTAAATTTCCTCAAATCATGTGATACGAACAGTAGCTTTGATTGGACTGATCACGTCAACATCATACTTTTCAAAATCTTAGCTAGCAGTCATCATGAATCAAGTCGACAATCTACTGACAAATCCTTTCTTTCTTCTGAAGAGAAATATTGAAGAGAAATTATAGATAAAACATATCGGTGCTCATCGGCCGTTGGACATTTAACATTACACAACGAGGGAATCAGTAACAATGGCTGTGTGGTCCCAAATCTGGGATTATGGGTCTCTTTTCCAAGTTTTAAATGACAAACATTCAACATTGGCCACGCTGTCAATGAAGCATGATTTGTGCCACGATCAAAACAACCGACGCGCCACCATGCTGTTCAAGTGAGCCGAGCACAACAAGATGAGTCCAAATGTATTCTATGCTGCTGCATAAATGATGTAATAGGGAGATCTGTATACTGTAGCTAAGAAAGAAATACTGAGTGTATGTTAGTAAGCTAGTTAGTAGCCCATGTGCCTCACCCTAATAATTTGCTCCTTTTTCACCTCGTAATTTAGCCTACTGTTCTTTCATTTATTTTTATTATATTACATTTTTATTTAACCTTTATTTAACCAGGAAGGGCTCATTGAGATTTGAAATCTTTTTTTCGAGAGGGTCCTGGCCAAGATAGGCAGCACCAAGACATTACAAAAATTACAGACAGACAACATGAAAAACTACAAGTAATCTAGTAAAAAAAACATTGAATTCACAAGAGTATAAAACAGTAAATTAAAAACATTGACAGGTCAGGGAATCAGCCTGAAAAATCATTCATCAGTGATTTAAATACAACCAATCGGGACAAGTTCTTCCAGTTTAAAAGTATTTTGTAAGGCGTTCCAAGACGATGGCGCAGAGGACATAAAAGCCCTTTTACCAAATTCAGTTCGGACATTTGGAACAGTTAACAGGATGAAGTCCATGAAGAGAGTACCCACCACATTTCTGAACAATAAAAATGCCCAAATAAAATGGTAGTAAACCCAAAATGGCTTTGTAAATATAATTATACCAGCAACTGAGCCTACAAGTGACTAGAGAAGGCCATCCAACCCTGGTATACAAAGTGCAGTGGTCCGCATGGGTTTTGCAGTTTAAAATACATCTCAAAGTGCCATGGTAAAGGATGTCAATTGATCTCAAACACTGAGCGGAAACATTCATATATAAAATATCACTGGGTATCACTGATGACACTGAGTCAAACAGCCTACCAGAGGACACTGAGTCAAACAGCCTACCAGATGACACTGAGTCAAAACAGCCTACCAGATGACACTGAGTCAAAACAGCCTACCAGAGGACACTGAGTCAAACAGCCTACCAGATGACACTGAGTCAAACAGCCTACCAGAGGACACTGAGTCAAACAGCCTACCAGAGGACACTGAGTCAAACAGCCTACCAGATGACACTGAGTCAAACAGCCTACCAGAGGACACTGAGTCAAAACGCCTACCAGATGACACTGAGTCAAACAGCCTACCAGAGGACACTGAGTCAAACAGTCTACCAGATGACACTGAGTCAAAACAGCCTACCAGAGGACACTGAGTCAAACAGCCTACCAGAGGACACTGAGTCAAACAGCCTAACAGATGACACTGAGTCAAAACAGCCTACCAGATGACACTGAGTCAAACAGCCTACCAGATGACACTGAGTCAAACAGCCTACCAGATGACACTGAGTCAAAACAGCCTACCAGATGACACTGAGTCAAAACAGCCTACCAGATGACACTGAGTCAAACAGCCTACCAGATGACACAAAGTGCTCATTTGAAACAATTCAGCATTGTCAGTTTTGTCACATACGGCAACAAAGTCCTTCAGTGACAGTCATTCCTTAACATTACTGTTTCTAGACATAGACATAATAACCTTCCAGAACGTTCTAGGGTCATTCTGGTTATCAGTGGTAACAGACATCAAATATTCAGACTTGGTCTTCCTGAGAATAAAGGAACACTTGTAAATAACTGCCTAAAAACAAGCCAATCAGCATCAGAACATGATTTCCTTGCTTTAGCCCAGGCTAGATTACATTCGTGAATAAAACAAGACGGCATAGAAGAAAAGCATGGGTTATCCTGCCCTTTCTTTAACATGGAAAATGCCCGGAAGCTTCAATTAACAAGGAAGTTATGCATACTAGCTGACGTAAGGAGTTTTTGTTTGACTAAGCTAGGATAGCTAGCCTCTTTGATCACAACACAGTCCGCTTAGAATAACCAAGTTAATTTAGTCACTCAGTTTTATTTTATTTATTTATTTCACCATTATTTAACCAGATAGGGTAGTTGAGAACAAGTTCTCATTTACAAATGCGACCTGGCCCAGATAAAGTAGATAAAGTAGAGCAGTTTGACACATACAACAACACAGAAGTGTGTGCAAATTTACTCCATGAAATGATGACCTCTTCCTAAATATTTGGCCACATGATTCATTTTTTTGTATGGTTTCCAAGAAACAAGGGGTGGATCGACTAACTAAGAAAACGGAAAACAGACCCAGTGTTTGTAGTTTTGTAAGTCGTGACCCATTGGTTTTTAATTAGGAAAAAGGCTCTGTTCTGTGGTTTCTATTGAGGACAAGATGGATTCTGCCTGTCACGATTAAGCTCCAAACACGGTCCTCACTTTCCACAAGCAGATCAGAGTAATCCTTACTACAGCACTACTCAACGATGTTCCCAGGCGTTTATACATGACATAAGCCAGGTGTTCAGCCTCATGATGGATGGCTCAGATGCAGACCAGGGGCACCTCAGACCAGCCGTCCCCAGTGAGGAAGCCCCGAGCTGGGCGAGCAGAGTGACCCCCCCCCCTCTGCCCAGGACCCTTTGATCTTGGGCATGGATGGATGGATGGATGGAGGGGGTTCAGGGGGTGGAAGGGTAGAGAAGGTGAGGAGAGGTGTTTGCAGTGGTATAAAGTACTTAAGTAAAGAATACTTTAAATTATTAGTAGTTTATTGGGGGGTACCTTACTTTACTTCACAATTTATATTTTTTTACTTTACTTCATTACTAAAGAAAATGTACATTTTACTCCATTCATGTTAACTGACATCCAAAAGTACTTGTTACATTTTGAATGGCTAGCAGGACAGGAAAAGTGTCTAATGCACGCACTTATCAAGAGAACATCCCTGGTCATCCCTACTGCCTCTGATCTGGACTAAACAGAGAACATCCCTGGTCATCTCTACTGCCTCTGATCTGGAGGACTCACTAAAGAGAGAATATCCCTGGTCATCTCTACTGCCTCTGATCTGGAGGACTCACTAAACAGAGAACATCCCTACTGCCTCTGATCTGGAGGA
The DNA here is from genome assembly GCF_045791955.1 of Oncorhynchus clarkii lewisi. Taxonomy (NCBI): domain Eukaryota; kingdom Metazoa; phylum Chordata; class Actinopteri; order Salmoniformes; family Salmonidae; genus Oncorhynchus; species Oncorhynchus clarkii. The sequence goes on along the minus strand of NC_092151.1, from coordinate 93,333,958 downwards.
CTCACTAAAGAGAGAACATCCCTGGTCATCCCTACTGCCTCTGATCTGGAGGACTCACTAAACAGAGAACATCCCTGGTCATCTCTACTGCCTCTGATCTGGAGGAATCATTAAACAGAGAACATCCCTGGTCATCTCTACTGCCTCTGATCTGGAGGAATCATTAAACAGAGAACATCCCTGGTCATCTCTACTGCCTCTGATCTGGAGGAATCATTAAACAGAGAACATCCCTGGTCATCTCTACTGCCTCTGATCTGGACTAAACAGAGAACATCCCTGGTCATCTCTACTGCCTCTGATCTGGAGGACTCACTAAACAGAGAATATCCCTGGTCATCTCTACTGCCTCTGATCTGGAGGACTCACTAAACAGAGAATATCCCTGGTCATCTCTACTGCCTCTGATCTGGAGGAATCATTAAATAGAGAACATCCCTGGTCATCCCTACTGCCTCTGATCTGGAGGACTCACTAAACAGAGAACATCTCTACTGCCTCTGATCTGGAGGAATCATTAAATAGAGAACATCCCTGGTCATCTCTACTGCCTCTGATCTGGACTAAACAGAGAACATCCCTGGTCATCTCTACTGCCTCTGATCTGGACTAAACAGAGAACATCCCTGGTCATCTCTACTGCCTCTGATCTGGAGGACTCACTAAACGGAGAACATCCCTGGTCATCCCTACTGCCTCTGATCTGGCGGAATCATTAAACAGAGAACATCCCTGGTCATCTCTACTGCCTCTGATCTGGAGGAATCATTAAACAGAGAACATCCCTGGTCATCTCTACTGCCTCTGATCTGGACTAAACAGAGAACATCCCTGGTCATCTCTACTGCCTCTGATCTGGACTAAACAGAGAACATCCCTGGTTATCTCTACTGCCTCTGATCTGGACTAAACAGAGAACATCCCTGGTCATCTCTACTGCCTCTGATCTGGACTAAACAGAGAACATCCCTGGTCATCTCTACTGCCTCTGATCTGGACTAAACAGAGAACATCCCTGGTCATCTCTACTGCCTCTGATCTGGACTAAACAGAGAACATCCCTGGTCATCTCTACTGCCTCTGATCTGGAGGACTCACTAAACAGAGAACATCCCTGGTCATCTCTACTGCCTCTGATCTGGCGGAATCATTAAACACAAGTGCTTTGTTTGCAAATGGCTGTTGGAGGGCTATCCCTGGCTATCTGTAAATGTAAAAATAAGAAAATGGTGCCGTCTGGTTTTCTTAATTACAGCTGCAAGTCTATTTGTATTATATGTATTTGAAATGATTTACACTTTTACTTTTAATACTTAAATATATTTTAGTAATTACATTTACTTTTGATACTTATATTTAAAACCAAATACTTTTACTCAACTAGTATTTTACTGGGTGACTTTCACTTTTTGTAAGGACCAACGCCGGAGATGAGAACCAGGTACGGGGAGTCAAAATGTAATCAAGAACAGACAGGTAACAGAACAGGAATAGCGTCAGCACACGGGTAAACAAAGATAAACGACAATTAATGCTGAAGCAGGGAACAGAGTGAGACAGACATACAGTGGCTTGCGAAAGTATTCACCCCCATGGCATTTTTCTTATTTTGTTGGAAATAAAATAGATTTTTTGGGGTGGTTTGTATCATGTGATTTACACAACATTCCTCCCACTTTGAAGATGCAAAATATTTTTTATTGTGAAACAAACAAGAAATATAAGACAAAAAAATGAAAACTTGAGCGTGCATAACTATTCACCCTCCCCCAAAGTCAATACTTTGTAGAGCCACCTTTTGCAGCAATTATTGTCTCATCTGACCAGAGTACCTTCTTTCATATTTTTAGGGAGTCTCCCACGTGCCTTTTGGCAAACACCAAAGTGTTTGCTTATTTTTTTCATACCTTAAGGGAACATTTCGGCATTTCGTGTATGATCAGTGAGAAAGTCCATATTGCAAATGTACGGTCCCTTACTAGACGTCCGAAAACATTTGTAAAATTCGCGGTCGGCGTCGGGCCGTGCGGTAGGGCCAGACCTACCGGGAAGTCATCAAATGAACTTTGTCGGACATTCGGTTTCCGTTTTATAAAATAAACAAGTTTTTGACCGTTTTTCCGCTATCCCGGAATTTCCCACAAGAGGGCATACGGAATCATATGGCAATTTGGCAAAACATCACGAATCACGACGGGGCCTTATCTCGAAAACGGAAAATATTTCGAAGCCGAAACTTGGTGAGCGTAGGTTTGGCATAATGGGCAGTTGGCCCCGAACAAGATGGCGTCTAGGCCTCGACGGTTTTTGAGTTATGGCCGTTTTTCTGGGATTAAAGGTCCTAAATGGAAATAGAGAAATTATTTTTCCACTTCAGGTCAAAGTCAAGGAGCCTCCGGTGTCAATAAAAAAAGAACCAGCCATTTATCTATCGTCATTTAAGAGGAACGGAACAATGACAACTTGGTGATGGTCACAAATAGGCGTTTTTTTTTTCAACGGTTACAGATCCAGTTGCAGGGTGTTCATACGAATCTTTTTAAAGTGTGCTGCGGAGCTCTGCGAGATTTCTGTGATTTTCTATGATTTTCTGAAATAACACACACATACTAAACCCTCCATAAATAACTCAGTTCTTAACGTAAAGACTTAAAACTCAGGATTCTGTAAAAGCATACCCCAATGAGGATATGTGGTGAATTATAGCTTCCTGTGCCAACCGGAAGTGCCTTAAATGGTGTCTCAGGGGCTGTTTCGAAGGGTTAAAAAAGTCAGATCTGTCCAAAACTTCATATATGTGATTAGGCAACCCCCATGAACTGTAAATCAGTCATTTTTCCCCAGAAAAATCAAAGGAAAAAAAAATCACACTAAAACACAAATTGGATGGAGGGACGTATTGGGGTGCGTAGAGACAGACAGTGGCTGCAATAGTTAGCTTTGTTGGAGCTAAAAAAGAACCGTCAGACCTAGAGTTCCGAAACTTTAGAAACCTGTTCTAGACCTCCGGTCGATGGTGCGTGGTGAGTTACGTGGCTCTAGACGGTTCTCGGACCGAGAAACAGCCTCGTACATTTGCAATACCTTCAATTCATTTTGACCATCACAAAAATGACGACGTTTAGAAAAGTCTCAGAGACGCAAGGCTAGGTGCATTGAAACCGGCTCGGCCCATAGAGACGGACCCCAACGTTTCTGTCCGATAGCTCGTTCAAGGACCCCGTAGCAAGGCATGGAAAAAAGTGGATTTTCAGAACCAATTAGGGTTTTTCTCGGACACCAAATGACCTATCGAGCCGAAACTCGGGATTCGGGGTCGCCTCACATAGGACTTCACATAATGTCCGAACTGGACCCGCAGCTAGAACGTAACTATGTGTTTTACCTTTTTATTATGTTTTAAACTAAAGGCGCTGTGAATTATGGGACTGCTCTGACATATGTGATAGTTGGCTTCTAAATGAGTAGTAAAAAGTGGGTTTGGTGTCATAATGACATCTAATTGACTGATGGACACTGACTTGCTAGTTGACTTTTGTGCATTTGCAATATGTTTAAACGGAGAGGGACCATCACCAAAATGGCATTCTGAAATCAACACAAAAAATGGCATCACCATAGTCTCCAGACTGTGCTGAGTTCAACGAGCTATCCCGCTTGACCGTAGCTCGCTCGGTCTAAGCGCAACGACCATTAGAAAAGTAGGCCCAAAATGAAGCCTGCCCCACAATGTCATTTGCTTTTGAGTGACAGTGAGAGAACCGTTTAGGTGAGAAGAAAAATTCCACCACATGAATGTTCCTAAGGTCCTCCCGATCCGTGCAAGCCTAACCTTGACCGTGTGGCATTAACCCTTAACAGTAAAACAGTGTTTTTTGATCTCACAGATTACAGTGTCATCTCTCCCCATAGGAATACATTGCCTGCACCCCTAATTTCAACCTGAAGTCTATATGGGTTATGAATGCCGTATGAACCTGTCTTCGGTACCAGTCCATCAGGCCACTATGAGGTCTACCTGTGTTGATTCTGAGCTTCCTGGACCAACCGGAAGTGGTTAAAACGCCCCTAAAAGTGTTTACCCATACCCTGCCTGCAGTTTGACAGACATAGTGCATTCAACCCTGTGTAAATCAGTCAGTTCTTAACATAAGGACTTAAAACTCAGGATTCTGTAACAGCATACCCCAATGAGGATATGTGGTGATTTATAGCTTCCTGTGCCAACCGGAAGTGCCATAACTGGTGTCTCAGGGGCTGTTTCGAGGGGTTAAAAAAGTCTGATCTTTCCAAAACTTCATATGTGTGATTAGGCAACCCCCATGAACTGTAAATCAGTCATTTTTCCCCAAAAAAATCAAAGGAAAAAAAAATCACACTAAAACACACCTTGGATGGAGGGACGTATTGGGGTGCGTAGAGACAGACAGTGGCTGCAATAGTTAGCTTTGTTGGAGCTAAAAAAGAACCGTCAGACCTAGAGTTCCGAAACTTTAGAAACCTGTTCTAGACCTCCGGTCGATGGTGCGTGGTGAGTTACGTAGCTCTAGACGGTTCTCGGACCGAGAAACAGCCTCGTACATTTGCAATACCTTCAATTCATTTTGACCATCACAAAAATGACGACGTTTAGAAAAGTCTCAGAGACGCAAGGCTAGGTGCATTGAAACCGGCTCGGCCCATAGAGACGGACCCCAACGTTTCTGTCCGATAGCTCGTTCAAGGACCCCGTAGCAAGGCATGGAAAAAAGTGGATTTTCAGCACCAATTAGGGTTTTTCTCGGACACCAAATGACCTATCGAGCCGAAACTCGGGATTCGGGGTCGCCTCACATAGGACTTCACATAATGTCCGAACTGGACCCGCAGCTATAACGTAACTATGTGTTTTACCTTTTTATTATGTTTTAAACCGAAGGCGCTGTGAATTATGGGCCTGCTCTGACATATGTGATAGTTGGCTTCTAAATGAGTAGGAAAAAGTGGGTTTGGTGTCAATTGATATCCGTTTGGTGTCATAATGACATCTAAATGACTGGTGGACACTGACTTGCTAGTTGACTTTTGTGCATTTGCAATATGATTAAACGGAGAGGGACCATCACCAAAATGTCATTCTGAAATCAACACAAAAAATGGCATCACCATAGTCTCCAGACTGTGACGAGTTCAACGAGACGCCCCGCTTGACCGTAGCTCGTTCTGAGTGCAGCAAACTTGAAAAAAAGAAGGCCCAAAATGAAGCCTGCCCCACAATGTCATTTGATTTTGGGTGGCAGTGAGAGAACCGTTAGGGTGAGAAGCACAATTCGACCTCAGGTACGTTCCTGAGGTCCTCCCGATCCGTGCAAGCCCAACCTTGACCGTGTGGCATTAACCCTTCACAGTAAAAAGAAGGTGTTTACTTGAAACAGCTTGCTTTGACTTCTCTCCCCATAGGAATACATTGCCTGCACCTCTAAATTCAACCTGAAGCCTATGTGGGTTATGAATGCCTTATGAACCTGTCTTCTATGACAGTCCATCAGACCACTATGAGGTCTACCTGTGTCGAATCTAAGCTTCCTGAAGCAACCGGAAGTGGTTAAAATGCCCCTAAAAGTGTTTACCCATACCCTGCCTGCAGTTTGATAGACATAGTGCATTCAACCCTGTGTAGATCAGTCAATTCTTAACGTAAAGACCTAAAACTCAGGATTCTGTAAGTGGCTATGTCAATCAAGATATGTGTTGACTTATAGCTTCCTGTGCCAACCGGAAGTGCCATAATTGGTGTCTCAGGAGCTGTTTCGAGGGGTTAAAAAAGTCTGATCTCTCCAAAATTTCATATGTGTGACTAGGTAACCCTTCTGAACTGTAAATCAGTAATTTCTCCCAACAGATGTCAAAGAAAAGCTCCCTCACACACACACAGGAAGGATGGAGTGATAAAGTGCGGTGCTTAAAGACACAGAGAGCAGGAAATGGCATCACCATAGTCTCCAGACTGTGCTGAGTTCAACGAGCTATCCCGCTTGACCGTAGCTCGCTCGGTCTAGGCGCAGCGACCATTAGAATAGTAGGCCCAAAATGAAGCCTGCCCCACAACGTCATTTGATTTTGGGTGAGAGTGAGAGAACCGTTAGGGTGAGAAGAAAAATTCCACCACAGGAATGTTCCTAAGGTCCTCCCGATCCGTGCAAGCCTAACCTTGACCGTGTGGCATTAACCCTTAACAGTAAAACAGTGTTTTTTGATCTCACAGAATGCAGTGTCATCTCTCCCCATAGGAATACATTGCCTGCACCCCTAATTTCAACCTGAAGTCTATATGGGTTATGAATGCCGTATGAACCTGTCTTCGGTACCAGTCCATCAGGCCACTATGAGGTCTACCTGTGTTGATTCTGAGCTTCCTGGACCAACCGGAAGTGGTTAAAATGCCCCTAAAAGTGTTTACCCATACCCTGCCTGCAGTTTGATAGACATAGTGCATTCAACCCTGTGTAAATCAGTCAATTCTTAACGTAAGGACTTAAAACTCAGGATTCTGTAACAGCATACCCCAATGAGGATATGTGTTGATTTGTAGCTTCCTGTGCCAACCGGAAGTGCCATAATTGGTGTCTCAGGGGCTGTTTCGAAGGGTTAAAAAAGTCAGATCTGTCCAAAACTTCATATGTGTGATTAGGCAACCCCCATGAACTGTAAATCAGTCATTTTTCCCCAAAAAATTCAAAGGAAAAAAAAATTACACTAAAACACAACTTGGAAGGAGGGACGTATTGGGGTGCGTAGAGACAGACAGTGGCTGCAATAGTTAGCTTTGTTGGAGCTAAAAAAGAACCGTCAGACCTAGAGTTCCGAAACTTTAGAAACCTGTTCTAGACCTCCGGTCGATGGTGCGTGGTGAGTTACGTGGCTCTAGACGGTTCTCGGACCGAGAAACAGCCTCGTACATTTGCAATACCTTCAATTCATTTTGACCATCACGAAAATGACGACGTTTAGAAAAGTCTCAGAGACGCAAGGCTAGGTGCATTGAAACCGGCTCGGCCCATAGAGACGGACCCCGACGTTTCTGTCCGATAGCTCGTTCAAGGACCCCGTAGCAAGTCATGGAAAATAGTGGATTTTCAGCACCAATTAGGGTTTTTCTCGGACACCAAATGACCTATCGAGCCGAAACTTGGGATTCGGGGTCGCCTCAGCTAGGCCAACACATAACTTAAGAAATGGACCCGCAGCTAGAACGTAACTACGTGTTTTATGTTTTTTTTATGGTTTGAACCCAAGGCGTTGTGAATTTTGGGCCAGCTCTGAAGTATGTAATAGTTGGCTACTAAACGAGTTGGAAAAAGTGGGTTTGGTGTCAGTTTGTATCAGTTTGGTGTCAGAATGATATCTAATTGACTGATGGACTCTTGTCCACTTGACTCTTGTACATTTGCAATATGTTTAAACAGTGAGGTACCATCACCAAAAGCGACATTCTGAAATCAACCCTAACGAGCGATTGAGATGAACCAGAATCACTGCAAAGCCATCCCGAGTTCATCGGGCCAGTCAATTTCACATTCCTGCAGGACTTTTATAGCATGACCAATTCGTGATGGTACCTGCCCATTGAAACATATTGCAAATGCACAGTGACTTTGAAAAAGTAAGGAAACATAAACAAAAAAAATCCAATTTTTTTATTTTTGGGTGACCAGTTGCACGTGCATTTGCAATATGATTCTATAGTGAAAGAACATATTGCAAATGCACAGTGACTTTGAAAAAGTAAGGAAACATAAACAAAAAAAATCCAAAATGTTTATTTTTGGGTGACCAGTTGCACGTGCATTTGCAATATGATTCAATAGTGAAAAAACATATTGCAAATGCACAGTGACTTTGAAAAAGTAAGGAAACATAAACAAAAAAAATCCAAAATTTTTATTTTTGGGTGACCAGTTGCACGTGCATTTGCAATATGATTCTATAGTGAAAAAACATATTGCAAATGCACAGTGACTTTGAAAAAGTAAGGAAACATAAACAAAAAAAATCTAAAATTTTTTTGGGGGGGGTGTGACCAGTTGCACGTGCATTTGCAATATGATTCTATAGTGAAAAAACATCACCAAAAGCGACATTCTGAAATCAACCCAAACGAGCCATTGAGATGACCCAGAATCACTGCAAAGCCATCCCGAGTTCATCGGGGTAGTCAATTTCACATTCCTGCAGGATTTTTATAGCATGACCAATTCGTGATGGTACCTGCCCATTGAAACATATTGCAAATGCACAGTGACTTTGAAAAAGTAAGGAAACATAAACAAAAAAAATCCAAAATTTTTATTTTTGGGTGACCAGTTGCACGTGCATTTGCAATATGATTCTATAGTGAAAAAACATATTGCAAATGCACAGTGACTTTGAAAAAGTAAGGAAACATAAACAAAAAAAATCAAAACATTTTTTTTTTGGGTGACCAGTTGCACGTGCATTTGCAATATGATTCTATAGTGAAAAAACATCACCAAAAGCGACATTCTGAAATCAACCCAAACGAGCCATTGAGATGACCCAGAATCACTGCAAAGCCATCCCGAGTTCATCGGGGTAGTCAATTTCACATTCCTGCAGGATTTTTATAGCATGACCAATTCGTGATGGTACCTGCCCATTGAAACATATTGCAAATGCACAGTGACTTTGAAAAAGTAAGGAAACATAGAATCAAATTATTTTTTTTTGGGTTACCAGTTGCACATTTCAGATCACCAGTTGCACATTTCAGATCACCAGTTGCACGGAGGAAAATCGTTACTTTTGACTTTGACTTTTGACTTCCTATGACATCATATTGCAAATGGACAAAACATATGCCTTATGCACAAGTAAAACAAAAAAAAATTATGATAATACAAGTTGACAAAGGTATAGTTTGAGCAAAGTATAGTTTGAATTTTGAGCATGACAAATTCGTGATGGTAAAACATATTGCAAATGCACAGTGACTTTGAAAAAGTAAGGAAACATAAACAAATGGACATAATGAAATCATCATTTTTTTTTTCCCGGTTACCAGTTGCACGCGCATTTGCAATATGATTCTATAGTGAAAAAACATCACCAAATGGACATGATGAAATCAACACAACGAGTGATGGCAATGAACAACTATCACTGCCCGGCCGTCCCGAGTTCATCAGTTCAGTCAATTTTGGCCCCCAAAAAAATTGACTTTTGACTTTGACTTTTGACTTCCTATGAAATCATATTGCAAATGGACAAATCATATTCCTCATGCACAAGTAAAAAAAATAAAATTATGATAATAACATTTTACAAAAGTATATTCATACACTTCTTACACATGATTAATTGTCTTAAAATCGAAACAATTTCGAAAAACGGTCCAGAAAGCACTTTTTTTTAGTTTTTAAAGTTTAAAAAAAAAATCAAATTTTCGACTTTTGACTTCCTATGAAATCATATTCCAAATGGAGAAAACATATGCCTTATGCACAAGTAAAAAATAAAAAAAAAATGATAATAAAGTATGACTAAAGTATGTTGATAAAGTTCTTATACATGTGTAATTGACACAAAAATTGAAAGAATTTTGAAAAACGGTCCAGAAAGCACTTTTTTAAGGATGTGTGAAGTTTTTTAACAAATTTTGACATTTTTGACTTTTGACTTTTGACTTCCTATGAAATCATATTGCAAATGGACAAAACATATGCCTTATGCGCATGTAATAAAAAAAAAAAAAATTTGATATCAAAATTGGACAAAAGTATATTCATACAGTTCTTACACATGTGTAATTGACAAAAAAAGCGAAATAATTTCGAAAAAAGGCCCAGAAAGCACTTTTTTAAGGGGTGAAAAGTTTTTGAAAAAAATATCCTATTTTCAAAATTTTTCTTTTGGATGTTGACTTGGGTTGCATTTCCAATATGAAAAACCCCGGTGGAGCGCACTCGCCCCCTGTTGGATTTTTGAGGTGTTACAATTGGCAATTGCCATATGGCATTTGCCATATACTTTGCACGAATCAACGCCGCTTTGGGTGGTATTGGACATCGTGTACATGGTTTGTCCAATGCCAATATCTTGCCATTCATTTTTGTACAATTCAGGGGGGTATTCCCTTACATTAAGCAATGGCTTTCTTCTGGCCACTCTTCCGTAAAGCCCAGCTATGTGGAGAGTATGACTTTGAGTGGTCCTATGGACAGATACTCCAATCTCCGCTGTGGAGCTTTGTAGCTCCATCAGGGTTATCTTTGGTGTCTTTGTTGCCTCTCTGATTAATGCCCTCCTTGCCTGGTCTATGAGTTTTGGTGGCTGGCCCTCTCTTGGCAGGTTTGTTGTGGTGCCATATTCTTTCAATTTTTTAATAATGGATTTAATGGTGCTCCGTGGGATGTTCAAAGTTTCAGATGTTTTTTAATAACCCAACTCTGATCTGTACTTCTCTACAACTTTGTATGGTGGGGAGCCTGGATCTGTTGATCTGTTGAACACATAAACTACTGCAGAATAAATACTGGAGGCTGAAACATGAGGGGTCAGGAGACACTGTGGCCCCATCTGATGATACCCACGGACAGGGCCAAACAGGCAGGATATAACCCCACCCACTTTGCCAAAGCACAGCCCCCACACCACTAGAGGTATTTCTTCAACCACCAATTTGCCATCCTGAGACAAGGCAGAGAATAGCCCACAAAGTTCTCCGCCATGACACAACCCAAGGGGGGGCGCCAACCTGTAGTAAAAAATCAAATCAAAGTTTACTTGTCACGTGCGCCGAATACAACAGGTGTAGTAGACCTTACAGTGAAATGCTGAATACAACAGGTGTAGTAGACCTTACAATTAAATTGTAAGGCTATATACAGTAGCGAGGCTATATACAATAGCTAGGCTATATACAGTAGCTAGGCAATATACAGTAGCTAGGCTATATACAGTAGCTAGGCTAATTACAGTAGCTAGACTATATACAGTAGCTAGGCTATATACAATAGCTAGGCTATATACAGTAGCTAGGCTATATACAGTAGCTAGGCTATATACAGTAGCTAGGCTATGTACAGTAGCTAGGCTATGTACCATGACTTACCTGACTGTTATGGAAAAGCACTGGTAGATAAAGAAGAATCATAATGCACACGTTATGGCCCTCAAGCCTTTCTCAGCCTCATCAGTGCTTTGTGATTGCTGGCCATCTTTTTCGTGCCATGTAGTAACAAGGGCTTGCATCCCAAATTGGCACCCTATTCCCTACATAGTGCACTACTTTTGACCAAGGCCCATTACACCAGTGGAGGTTGGTGGGAGGAGCTTTTGGAGACCGGGTGTATTGTAATGGCTCGAATGGAATCAATGGAATGGAATCAATGGAATGGAATCAATGGAATGGAATCAATGGAATGGTATCAATGGAATGGAATCAATGGAATGGAATCAATGGAATGGTATCAATGGAATGGAATCAATGGAATGGTATCATTGGAATGGTATCATTGGAATGGAATCAATGGAATGGAATCAATGGAATGGTATCAATGGAATGGAATCAATGGAATGGAATCAATGGAATGGTATCAATGGAATGGTATCAATGGAATGGAATCAATGGAATGGAATCAATGGAATGGTATCAATGGAATGGAATCAATGGAATGGTATCAATGGAATGGTATCATTGGAATGGTATCAATGGAATGGAATCAATGGAATGGTATCAATGGAATGGAATCAATGGAATGGAATCAATGGAATGGTATCATTGGAATGGAATCAATGGAATGGAATCAATGGAATGGTATCAATGGAATGGTATCAATGGAATGGTATCAATGGAATGGTATCAATGAAATGGTATCAATGGAATGGTATCAATGAAATGGTATCAATGGAATGGAATCAATGGAATGGAATCAATGGAATGGTATCAATGGAACTCTCTAGAGACAGCAGGAGAGGTAGAGATACTCTGAATGATCGGCTATGAAAAGCCAACTGACATTTACTCCTGATGTGCTGACTTGCTGCACCCTCGACAACTACTGTGATTATTATTATTTGACCATGCTGGTCATTTATGAACATTTGAACATCTTGGCCATGTTCTGTTATAATCTCCACCCGGCACAGCCAGAAGAGGACTGACCACCCCACATAGCCAGGTTCCTCTACCACCTCTCCTCTGTCACCCTCTCCCCCCTCTCTTACCCTCTCTCCCCCCTCTACCACCTCTCCTCTGTCACCCTCTCACCCCTCTCTCCCCCCTCTACCCCCTCACCTCTGTCACCCTCTCCCCCCTCTCTCCCACTCTCTCCCCCCTCTCCTCTGATATGCCCTTAAGTCTGCTGTCATACTGTCAAATGAGCAAGAGCTGGTCTGCCTCCCATTGGCCCTGATAAAAGCAATACACTTACATAGGGACTTGGGTGCCATTTGGGAGGCAGCTTTGGTTTGGCTCCCTGCACAGTGCTAACCGCTCCCCTCAGATAGCTTTAGGACAGGGAGAGAAACACAGTGATTTGGCCCACTTCGCTATGACACACAGGGCGTAGAGCGTGAGAATGATGTAAACATTTCTGTAAATGACTCTAGGAGCTAACTCAATCTGGTAGGAATTAGGACGGAGTCGACATAACAGTGTCACGCGTGTTCTGATGTGTACGCGTTTGCTGGGTGGATCACAGGCAGGGATGGAATAGCTGGGAAATGTAGGAGTGATATAGCGAGTTTGGGTGCGTAAACAGCAGGGGTTGAGGGAGGGAGGAGGAGGGGGGAGGAGGAGGATGGGTTTGAGGGATTGAGGAGGAGGTTGGAGGAGGAGGAGGAGGGGAGAGTCAGGGTTGCGTTTGTTAGTGTTTGGTTGACAGGTGATGCTGCCAACTTGGCCATTGATGGAGTTTGGGTGGGGGACAGCAGGGTATTAGGAGGGAGGGAGGGAGGGGGGAGTGAGGGAGGGAGGGAGGTGTTAGTGGTTGGTTGACAGGTGACTGTGCCAACTTGGTTCTCGCAACCATGAAATAACAAAGACAAGCTCAACTTTGACTAAATTCTGTCGATAAGTCTTTGGATGCTGTAGCCCATATAAACAGTAGCGAGGCTATATACAGTAGCTAGGCTATATACAGTAGCGAGGCTATATACAGTAGCTAGGCTATATACAGTAGCGAGGCTATATACAGTAGCGAGGCTATATACAGTAGAGAGGCTATATACAATAGAGAGGCTATATACAGTAGCTAGGCTATATACAGTAGAGAGGCTATATACAGTAGAGAGGCTATATACAGTAGAGAGGCTATATACAGTAGAGAGGCTATATACAGTAGCTGGGCTATATACAGTAGAGAGGCTATATACAGTAGAGAGGCTATATACAGTAGCTAGGTTATATACAGTAGCGAGGCTATATACAGTAGCTAGACTATATACAGTAGCTAGGCTATAAACAGTAGCTAGGCTAAATACAGTAGCGATGCTATAAACAGTAGCTAGGCTATAAACAGTAGCGAGGCTATATACAGTAGCGAGGCTATATACAGTAGCTAGGCTATAAACAGTAGCTAGGCTAAATACAGTAGCGAGGCTATATACAGTAGCGAGGCTATATACAGGTTAGTCAGGCTGATTGAGGTAGTACATACATGTAGATATGGTTAAAGTAGCAGGTGATTAGTCTCAGACAGTTGTGGAGTGAGCCTTTTTCTAATTGAAAGTGGGAAGAGACAGTACTGCAGCAGCCAGGGTTTGGTAACTAACCGTACAGTAGGCCTCACGGAAGAGCTAAGTGCAGATGCTGTGCCGAGAATTGATAGATGTACAGGAAGCCTCAATGACTTGGTCCATGCCGAGTCTGTACAGGGCTTTCCACCTACAGTAGGCCTCACGGACGAGCTCTGTGCATAGGCTTGGTAACTAACTACACAGTAGACCTCACGACAAAGCTCCACGCAGAGCCTTCATAACTAACTAACATAGGCCTCACGGACGAGCTTCGTGCAGAGGCTTGGTAACTAACTACACATTAGACCTCACGACAAAGCTCCACGCAGAGCCTTCATAACTAACTAACATAGGCCTCACGGTGGAGCTCCATGCACAGGTTGCTATACAAGTGATGGGGCCTTGGCAAGCGAAGCGTCTGTCTTAACCAATTCAATTAGAGCTGCTTGGCTCTAAACGTTTCGGTTGTTTAAAGGCTGGCGTCAGGTGTAGGGGTCAGTGGGCCCAGGGCCCCCGCTCAATGTGAGGCACCGTTAAAGAGCTCTTACCCAACAGGGCAGAGATAATTAACTTGGATTGCGAAAGGATCTGCCGTACCGAGGCTATCCTCCCTCCACCACTCCTCTCCTTCTCCTTGCCTCCTCTCCTCCTCTCCTTCTCCTTGCCTCCTCTCCTCCTCTCCTCCTTGCCTCCTCTCCTCTCATCCTCCTCTCAGCTTGGGCATGGGAAAAAAAGTCGGAAAGCTGAGAGATCCACCGGGATATTATCTCTCTCTCTCTTTCTCTCTCCATCGCTCTCTCTCACTTTCTACTCGGCACAGTTTCTCAGAAACACTTATCAGCTGCTTTGGTGTTTTTTGTTTCTCTCAATGATGAGAAACAAAAAAGAAAGAAAGAAAGAAAGAAAGAGAGAGAGAAAGAAAGAAAGAAAGAAAGAGAGAAAGAAAGAAAGAGAGAAAGAAAGAAAGAAAGAGAGAAAGAAAGAGAGAATGAGAGAAAGAAAGAGAGAAAGAGAGAGAAAGAAAGAGAGAAAGAAAGAGAAAGAGAGAATGAGAGAAAGAAAGAGAGAAACAGGAGCAGAGTTTCAAGGGGCTTATCGTTCTCATTTCAATGAATGTTTTTGCTCTGCGTTTCATATCCAAGTCAGAGACTGCCTGCTGGTTGAGGCTGTTCTGGCGCATTATTTCACATGACTTTCCCTGAGGCCCCTGTGTTTCTGGCCTTTCACAGTCACTGTAAAACCTCCTCCAGCAGATCCTGGGATCGTGGTAACAGGCAACTCTGTAGTAGCCTGGTCACACATCTGTTCGTGCTGTCTTGCCAACTTGTCTTACCAAAACAGATCTGAAAACAGGGGGCTTGTTTCAAGAAAATTGTTACCTGTGAGAAGCGATTTGTGTTGAGCAATAGTTTTTTTTTGAGTGCCCCGAGCTAGCTCGGCTGAACCTTCCTCTACTGCTCTGCTGAACCTTCCTCTACTGCTCTGCTGAACCTTCCTCTACTGCTCTGCTGAACCTTCCTCTACTGCTCTGCTGAACCTACCTCTACTGCTCTGCTGAACCTACCTCTACTGCTCTGCTGAACCTTCCTCTACTGCTCAGCTGAACCTTCCTCTACTGCTCTGTAGAACCTCCCTCTACTGCTCTGCTGAACCTTCCTCTACTGCTCTGCTGAACCTACCTCTACTGCTCTGCTGAACCTTCCTCTACTGCTCAGCTGAACCTTCCTCTACTGCTCTGTAGAACCTCCCTCTACTGCTCTGCAGAACCTCCCTATGCTGCTCTGTAGAACCTCCCTCTACTGCTCTGTAGAACCTCCCTCTACTGCTCTGTAGAACCTCCCTATGCTGCTCTGTAGAACCTCCCTCTACTGCTCTGTAGAACCTCCCTATGCTGCTCTGTAGAACCTCCCTATGCTGCTCTTCCTCCAGTGAGGCCAGTTTCCTCTGTATAGTCATGCTGTTCTGCTGACGAGTCCAGACGGGCCTTCGGCTGAACACAACCAGTACAGAGCACTGACTCACCCTGACACTGTAGGTGTAACCTCAGAAAAAGGGGTTCTCAACTGGTGGGGTTCTCAAAGGGTGCTTCCAATATAGACTAGTCAAAATACCCTTTATGGATCAAGGTGTCAGCTATTGTCTTCCGTCAGCTGGCGTCATTCGAACTCGACACCCAGTTGCCAGGAGCCATATGTCTTACAAACTGTGGAAATTGTCGGTTAAAATTGAGAATTTGCTCATCCGCATAACACTAGTTCCTAAGTTCTGAAAATCCCTCCACTCTCCCATGACTACCGTTGCTTCGGAACACCAGCAGACTGACCCAGTGGCTAGTGGCTACTACTGTAAACCATACTCCATCAGACTGACCCAGTGGCTACTACTGTAAACCATGCTCCATCAGACTGACCCAGTGGCTACTACTGTAAACCATGCTCCATCAGACTGACCCAGTGGCTAGTGGCTACTACTGTAAACCATACTCCATCAGACTGACCCAGTGGCTACTACTGTAAACCACACTCCATCAGACTGACCCAGTGGCTACTACTGTAAACCATGCTCCATCAGAATGACCCAGTGGCTAGTGGCTACTACTGTAAACCATACTCCATCAGACTGACCCAGTGGCTACTACTGTAAACCACACTCCATCAGACTGACCCAGTGGCTAGTGGCTACTACTGTAAACCATACTCCATCAGACTGACCCAGTGGCTACTACTGTAAACCATACTCCATCAGACTGACCCAGTGGCTAGTGGCTACTACTGTAAACCATACTCCATCAGACTGACCCAGTGGCTACTACTGTAAACCATGCTCCATCAGACTGACCCAGTGGCTAGTGGCTACTACTGTAAACCATACTCCATCAGACTGACCCAGTGGCTACTACTGTAAACCACACTCCATCAGACTGACCCAGTGGCTACTACTGTAAACAGTTGAGCTAACGTAGGCTTATGTGATTATCATGAGGTTGTAAGTAACAAGATATTTTCATAGAATATTTAGACAAGTCTGATACTGGCAGAACGCTTAAATTCTTGTTAATCTAACCGCACTGTCCAATTTACAGTAGTGATTACAGTGAAATAACACCATGCTATTGTTTGAGGAGAGTGCACAGTTATATGAACTTGAAAATGTATCAATAAACCAAGACATTTGGGCAGTCTTGATACAATATTTTGAACATATATAGTGGCCAAAATCAAAATAATTGCGTCTAACCTGGAACAGTACATTATGGCCTTTCTCTTGCAATTCCAAAAAGATGAAGAAATAAATCAAATAAACGCAATGTTTTTTCTTTGTATTACCTTTAAACAAATCTAATGTGTTATATTCTCCTACATTCATTTAACATTTCCACAAACTTCAAAGTGTTTCCTTTCAAATGGTATCAAGAATATGCATATCCTTACTTCAGGTCCTGAGCTACAGGCAGTTAGATTTGGGTCCTGAGCTACAGGAAGTTAGATTTAGGTTTGTTATTTTAGGTCCTGAGCTACAGGAAGTTAGATTTGGGTATGTTATTTTAGGTCCTGAGCTACAGGAAGTTAGATTTGGGTATGTTATTTTAGGTCCTGAGCTACAGGCAGTTAGATTTGGGTCCTGAGCTACAGGAAGTTAGATTTAGGTTTGTTATTTTAGGTCCTGAGCAACAGGCAGTTCGATTTGGGTCCTGAGCTACAGGAAGTTAAATTTGGGTTCGTTATTTTAGGTCCTGAGCTACAGGAAGTTAGATTTGAGTTTGTTATTTTAGATCCTGAGCTACAGGAAGTTAGATTTGCGTATGTTATTTTAGGTCCTGAGCTACAGGAAGTTAGATTTGAGTTTGTTATTTTAGGTCCGGAGCTACAGGAAGTTAGATTTGAGTTTGCTATTTTAGATCCTGAGCTACAGGCAGTTAGATTTGGGTCCTGAGCTACAGGAAGTTAGATTTAGGTTTGTTATTTTAGGTCCTGAGCAACAGGCAGTTCGATTTGGGTCCTGAGCTACAGGAAGTTAAATTTGGGTTCGTTATTTTAGGTCCTGAGCTACAGGAAGTTAGATTTGAGTTTGTTATTTTAGATCCTGAGCTACAGGAAGTTAGATTTGCGTATGTTATTTTAGGTCCTGAGCTACAGGAAGTTAGATTTGAGTTTGTTATTTTAGGTCCGGAGCTACAGGAAGTTAGATTTGAGTTTGCTATTTTAGATCCTGAGCTACAGGAAGTTAGATTTGGGTATGTTATTCTAGGAGGAAATGGAAAAAAAGGGTCCGATCCTGAAGAATCATCACTAAGGACCAATAACGGATCATCATGAATGTTGGATAGTTACATTGAGTTTGCATGTGTGTGTGTGTGTGTGTGTGTGTGTGTGTGTGTGTGTGTGTGTGTGTGTGTGTGTGTGTGTGTGTGTGTGTGTGTGTGTGTATTGATCAGCCCATTCTCTGTGGTGTTAGATTCCCATTTCCATTCCAAAAATATCTGAAATCCCCCCTACTACCCTACACTACTCCTCTACTCCTTTACTCCTCTACTCCCTGTACTCCTCTACTCCCCCTGTACTCCCTCTACTCCTCTACTCCTTTACTCCTCTACTCCCCTGTACTCCTCTACTCCCCCTGTACTCCCTCTACTCCTCTACTCCCCCTCTACTCCTCTACTCCCCCTCTACTCCCCCTACTCCTCTACTCCCCCTCTATTCCTCTACTCCCCCCTACTCCTCTACTCTCCATCTACTCCTCTACTCTCCCTCTACTCCTCTAGTCCCTCTACTCCTCTACTCCCCCTGTATTCCCTCTACTCCTCTACTCCCCTACTCCCCCTACTCCTCTCCTCCTCTACTCCCCCTACTCCCCCTCTACTCCTCTACTCCCCCTCTACTTGTTGGTATAACTCACCTTGTTGGTACAACTGACCTTGACGGTATGACTGACCTTGACCTTGTTGGTATAACTGACCTTGACCTTGTTGGTATAACTGACCTTGTTGGTATAATTGACCTTGTTTGTATATCTGACCTAGTTGGTATAACTCACCTTGACCTTGTTGGTATAACTGACCTTGTTGGTATAACTCACCTTGACCTTGTTGGTATAACTGACCTTGTTGGTATATCTGACCTAGTTGGTATAACTCACCTTGACCTTGTTGGTATAACTCACCTTGTTGGTATAACTGACCTTGTTGTTATAGCTGACCTTGACCTTGTTGGTATAACTGACCTTGTTGGTATAACTGACCTTGTTGGTATAACTCACCTTGACCTTGTTGGTATAACTGACCGTGTTGGTATAACTGACCATGACTGTCCACCTGTCTGCCATGACTGTCCTCCTGTCTGCCATGACTGTCCTCCTGTCTGCCACGACTGTCCACCTGTCTGCCACGACTGTCCCCCTGTCTGCCATGACTGTCCCCCTGTCTGCCATGACTGTCCTCCTGTCTGCCACGACTGTCATCCTGCCTGCCATGACTGTCATTCTGTCTGCCATGACTGTCATTCTGTCTGCCATGACTGTCCCCCTGTCTGCCATGACTGTCATCCTGTCTGCCATGACTGTCACCTGTCTTCCATGACTGTCCTCCTGTCTGCCATGACTGTCACCTGTCTGCCATGACTATCCTTCTGTTTGCCATGACTGTAACCTGTCTGCCATGACTGTCCACCTGTCTGCCATGACTGTCACCTATCTGCCATGACTGTCCCCCTGTCTGCCATGACTGTCACCTTTCTGCCATGACTGTCTCCTGTCTGTCATGACTGTCCTCCTGTCTGCCATGACTATCACCTGTCTGCCACGACTGTCCCCCTGTCTGCCACGACTATCCCCCTGTCTGCCATAACCGTCATCCTGTCTGCCATGACTGTCATCCTGTCTGCCATGACTGTCCCCCTGTCTGCCGTGACTGTCATCCTGTCTGCCATGACTGTCTCCTGTCTGTCATGACTGTCCTCCTGTCTGCCATGACTGTAACCTGTCTGCCATGACTGTCATTCTGTCTGCCATGACTGTCACCTGTCTGCCATGACTATCCTTCTGTTTGCCATGACTGTCACCTGTCTGCCATGACTGTTACCTGTCTGCCATGACTGTCCCCCTGTCTGCCATGACTGTCATCCTGTCTGCCATGACTGTCTCCTGTCTGTCATGACTGTCCTCCTGTCTGCCATGACTGTAACCTGTCTGCCATGACTGTCATTCTGTCTGCCATGACTGTCCGCCTGTCTGCCACGACTGTCCCCCTTTCTGCCATGACTGTCCTCCTGTCTGCCACGACAGTCCTCCTGTCTGCCACGACTGTCCTCCTGTCTGCCATGACTGTCCTCCTGTCTGCCATGACTGTCCTTCTGTCTGCCATGACTGTCCCCCTGTCTGCCATGACTGTAACCTGTCTGCCATGACTGTCCACCTGTCTGCCATGACTGTCACCTATCTGCCATGACTGTCCCCCTGTCTGCCATGACTGTCACCTTTCTGCCATGACTGTCTCCTGTCTGTCATGACTGTCCTCCTGTCTGCCATGACTATCACCTGTCTGCCACGACTGTCCCCCTGTCTGCCACGACTATCCCCCTGTCTGCCATAACCGTCATCCTGTCTGCCATGACTGTCATCCTGTCTGCCATGACTGTCCCCCTGTCTGCCGTGACTGTCATCCTGTCTGCCATGACTGTCTCCTGTCTGTCATGACTGTCCTCCTGTCTGCCATGACTGTAACCTGTCTGCCATGACTGTCATTCTGTCTGCCATGACTGTCACCTGTCTGCCATGACTATCCTTCTGTTTGCCATGACTGTCACCTGTCTGCCATGACTGTTACCTGTCTGCCATGACTGTCCCCCTGTCTGCCATGACTGTCATCCTGTCTGCCATGACTGTCTCCTGTCTGTCATGACTGTAACCTGTCTGCCATGACTGTCATTCTGTCTGCCATGACTGTCCGCCTGTCTGCCA
Organism: Oncorhynchus clarkii lewisi; assembly: GCF_045791955.1. Classification (NCBI taxonomy): domain Eukaryota; kingdom Metazoa; phylum Chordata; class Actinopteri; order Salmoniformes; family Salmonidae; genus Oncorhynchus; species Oncorhynchus clarkii. The sequence goes on along the minus strand of NC_092151.1, from coordinate 93,313,267 downwards.
CGACTGTCCCCCTGTCTGCCATGACTGTCCTCCTGTCTGCCACGACAGTCCTCCTGTCTGCCACGACTGTCCTCCTGTCTGCCATGACTGTCCTCCTGTCTGCCATGACTGTCCTTCTGTCTGCCATGACTGTCCCCCTGTCTGCCATGACTGTAACCTGTCTGCCATGACTGTAACCTGTCTGCCATGACTGTCCTCCTGTCTGCCATGACTGTCCCCCTGTCTGCCATGACTGTAACCTGTCTGCCATGACTGTCCTCCTGTCTGCCACGACTGTCCTCCTGTCTGCCATGACTGTAACCTGTCTGCCATGACTGTCCTCCTGTCTGCCACGACTGTCCCCCTGTCTGCCATGACTGTCCTCCTGTCTGCCACGACTGTCCTCCTGTCTGCCACGACTGTCCTTTTGTCTGCCACGACTGTCCTCCTGTCTGCCACGACTGTCCCCCTGTCTGCCATGACTGTAACCTGTCTGCCATGACTGTCATCCTGTCTGCCATGACTGTCCACCTGTCTGCCATGACTGTCCCCCTGTCTGCCATGACTGTCACCTGTCTGCCATGACTGTCCTCCTGTCTGCCATGACTGTCACCTGTCTGCCACGACTGTCCCCCTGTCTGCCATGACTGTCCTCCTGTCTGCCATGACTGTCATCCTGTCTGCCATGACTGTCACCTGTCTGCCACGACTGTCCCCCTGTCTGCCATGACTGTCCCCCTGTCTGCCCTGTCTGTCTGCCATGACTGTGACTGTCCTCCTGTCTGCCATGACTGACCTGTCTGCCCTCCTGTCTGCCATGACTGTCCTCCTGTCTGCCATGACTGTCTCCTGTCTGTCATGACTGTCCTCCTGTCTGCCATGACTGTAACCTGTCTGCCATGACTGTCATTCTGTCTGCCATGACTGTCCGCCTGTCTGCCACGACTGTCCCCCTGTCTGCCATGACTGTCCTCCTGTCTGCCACGACTGTCCTCCTGTCTGCCACGACTGTCCTCCTGTCTGCCATGACTGTCCTCCTGTCTGCCATGACTGTCCTTCTGTCTGCCATGACTGTCCCCCTGTCTGCCATGACTGTAACCTGTCTGCCATGACTGTAACCTGTCTGCCATGACTGTCCTCCTGTCTGCCATGACTGTCCCCCTGTCTGCCATGACTGTAACCTGTCTGCCATGACTGTCCTCCTGTCTGCCACGACTGTCCTCCTGTCTGCCATGACTGTAACCTGTCTGCCATGACTGTCCTCCTGTCTGCCACGACTGTCCCCCTGTCTGCCACGACTGTCCTCCTGTCTGCCACGACTGTCCTCCTGTCTGCCACGACTGTCCTCCTGTCTGCCATGACTGTCCTTCTGTCTGCCACGACTGTCCCCCTGTCTGCCATGACTGTAACCTGTCTGCCATGACTGTCATCCTGTCTGCCATGACTGTCCACCTGTCTGCCATGACTGTCCCCCTGTCTGCCATGACTGTCACCTGTCTGCCATGACTGTCCTCCTGTCTGCCATGACTGTCACCTGTCTGCCACGACTGTCCCCCTGTCTGCCATGACTGTCCTCCTGTCTGCCATGACTGTCATCCTGTCTGCCATGACTGTCCTCCTGTCTGCACATCTTTTAAACTATTTAGTTTTGTTTTTCTAAATTCGTTTTTTTCCGCTTTAAAGCGCTGTGCGATTATTTTTTAAATGAAAAGCACTATAAAAGTTGAATAAAATAAGTACTATAATTATTATCATTATTATTATTATTATTGTTATTATTATTATTATTATTATTATTATTGTTATCAGTATTGTTATTATTATTATTATTGTTATTATTATTACATAATTGCAGTTACAATACATGAGATCATCCTTCTCATCAGCCAGGCATGTATTTGATAGCTTGAATAATCTCTTCATATTTGACAGTAATGATAGAATTCCCCCCAGGGTAACCAGCCCTGCCCTGCACGCCTCCGTGCATTATCAGGGAAACATCACATCATTAAATAAGCACATACCTTCTGTCTTTATAGCCAAACAAATTACTGCTACACAAATCATGGGTTATATAAATGCGTTGTGACAGTACATTATCTCTAGCTAGTCTTTTACTGCAGAAGCATGTGTGTGTATGTATGTGTATGTCTGTGTGCGTATGTACGCGCTCGCTTATGTGTGTTTTTATGTGTATGTGTATGTCTGTGTGTGTGGCACCCCTCCACAGCCCCTCTACACCCTTCCACAGCCCCTCTACACCCCTCCACAGCCCCTCAACACCCCTCCACTGCCCCTCTACACCCCTCCACAGCCCCTCTACACCCCTCCACAGCCCCTCTACACCCCTCCACTGCCCCTCTACACCCCTCCACAGCCCCTCTACACACCTCCACAGCCCCTCAACACCCCTCCACAGCCCCTCTACACCCCTCCACAGCCCCTCTACACCCCTCCACAGCCCCTCTACACCCCTCCACAGCCCCTCTACACCCCTCCACTGCCCTTCTACACCCCACCACAGCCCCTCTACACCCCACCACAGACCCTCTACACCCCTCCACAGCCCCTCTGCACCCCTCCACAGCCCCTCTACGCCCCTCTACACCTCTCCACTGCCCCTCTACACCCCTCCACAGCCCCTCTACACCCCTCCACAGCCCCTCAACACCCCTCCACTGCCCCTCTACACCCCTCCACAGCCCCTCTACACCCCTCCACTGCCCCTCCACTGCCCCTCTACACCCCTCCACTGCCCCTCTACACACCTCCACAGCCCGTCCACAGCCCCTCTACACCCCTCCACAGCCCCTCTACACCCCTCTACAGCCCCTATACACCCCTCCACTGCCCCTCTACACCCCTCCACAGCCCCTCTACAGACCCTCTACACCCCTCTACACCCCTCTACAGCCCCTCTACACCCCTCCATAGCCCCTCTACACCCCTCCACTGCCCCTCTGCACCCCTCCACTGCCCTTCTACACCCCTCCACTGCCCCTCTACACCCCTCCACAGCCCCTCTACACCCCTCTACACCCCTCCACAGCCCCTCTACACCCCTCCACAGCCCCTCTACACCCCTCCACTGCCCCTCTACACCCCTCCACTTCCCCTCTACACCCCTCCACTGCCCCTCTACACCCCTCTACAGCCCCTCTACACCCCTCCACAGCCCCTCTACACCCCTCCACAGCCCCTCTACACCCCTCCACAGCCCCTCTGCACCCCTCTACAGCCCCTCTACACCCCTTCACAGCCCCTCTACACCCCTCCACTCCCCCTCTACACCCCTCCACAGCCCCTCAACACCCCTCCACAGCCCGGTTACATCCCTCACTCTGTACCGGTACCCCTGTATATAGCCTCCACATTGACTCTGTACCGGTACCCCCTGTATATAGCCTCCACATTGACTCTGTACCGTTAGCCCCTGTATATAGCCTCCACGTTGACTCTGTACCGGTACACCCTGTATATAGCCTCCACATTGACTCTGTACCGGTACCCCCTGTATATAGCCTCCACATTGACTCTGTACCGGTACCCCCTGTATATAGTCTCCACATTGACTCTGTACCGTAACACCCTGTATATAGCCTCCACATTGACTCTGTACCGTAACACCCTGTATATGGCCTCCACATTGACTCTGTACCGTAACACCCTGTATATAGCCTCCACATTGACTCTGTACCGTAACACCCTGTATATAGCCTACACATTGACTCTGTACCGTAACACCCTGTATAGAGCCTCCACATTGACTCTGTACTGTAACACCCTGAATATAGTCTCCACACTGACTCTGTACCGTAACACTCTGTATAGAGCCTCCACATTGACTCTGTACCGTAACACCCTGTATATAGCCCTGCTATTGTTATTTACAGCTGCTCTTTAATTATGAATTATTCGTTTTTTCTTATCTCTTACTTTTTTTAAAGCTATTTTCTTAAAACTGCATTGTTGGATAAGGGGCTTGTAAGTAAGCATTTCACTGTAAGGTCTACCTACACCTGCTGTATTCGGCGCATGAGACAAATAACATTTTAAATAATTTCAAATCAAATGTATTTACATAGCCCTTCGTACATCAGCTGATATCTCAAAGTGCTGTACAGAAACCCAGCCTAAAACCCCAAACAGCAAGCAATGCAGGTGTAGAAGCACGGTGGCTAGGAAAAACTTCCTAGAAAGGCCAAAACCTAGGAAGAAACCTAGAGAGGAACCAGGCTATGAGGGGTGGCCAGTCCTCTTCTGGCTGTGTTGGGTGGAGATTATAACAGAACAGGGCCAAGATGTTCAAATGTTCATAACGGACCAGCATGGTCAAATAATAGGTCTGGGACAGGTAGCACGTCCGGTGAACAGGTCAGGATTCCATAGCCGCAGGCAGAACAGTTGAAACTGGAACAGCAGCAGGGCCAGGTGGACTGGGGACAGCAAGGAGTCATCATGCCAGGTAGTCCTGAGGCAAGGTTCTAGGGCTCAGGTCCCCCGAGAGAGAGAAAGAAATAGAGAAAGAGAAAATTAGAGAGAGCATACTTAAATTCACACAGGACACCGGATAAGACAGGATAAGTACTTCAGATATAACAAACTGACCCTAGTCCCCCGGCACATAAACTACTGCAGCATAAATACTGGAGGCTGAGACAGGAGGGGTCAGGAGACACTGTGGCACCATCCGATGATACCCCCAGACAGGGCCAAACAGGAAGGATATAACCCCACTCACTTTGCCAAAGCACAGCCCCACACCACTAGAGGGATATCTTCAACCACCAACTTAGCATCCTGAGACAAGACCCAGTATAGCCCACAAAGATCTCCGCCACGGCACAAGCCAGGGGGGGGCGCCAACCCAGACAGGAAGATCATGTCAGTGACTCAACCCACTCAAGTGACGCACCCCTCCTAGGGACGGCATGAAAAAGCACCAGTAAGCCATTGACTCAGCCCCTGTAATAGGGTTAGACGCAGAGAATCCCGGTGGAAAGAGGGAACCGGCCAGGCAGAGACAGCAAGGGCAGTTCGTTGTTCCAGAGACTTTCCATTCACCTTCACACTCCTGGGCCAGACTACACACAATCATATGACCCACTGAAGAGATGAGTCTTCAGTAAAGACTTAAAGGTTGAGACCGAGTTTGCGTCTCTTACATGAGTAGGCAGACCATTCCATAAAAATGGGACTCCGTAGGAGAAAGCCCTGCCTCCAGCTGTTTGCTTAGATACAGTATTCCAGGGACAATTAGGAGGCCTGCGTCTTGTGACCATTGCGTAGGTGTAGGTATGTACGGCAGGACCAAATCAGAGAGATAGGTAGGAGCAAGCCCATGCAATGCTTTGTAGGTTAGCTGTAAAACCTTGAAATCAGCCCTTGCCTTGACAGGAATCCAGTGTAGGGAGGCTATCACTGTAATAATATGATCAAATTGTTTGGTTCTAGTCAGGATTCAGCAGCCGTATTTAGCACTAACTGAAGTTTATTTAGTGCTTTATCCAGGTAGCCGGAAAGTAAGAGCATTGCAGTAGTCTAACCTAGAAGTTACAAAAGCATGGATTAATTTTTCTGCATCATTTTTGGACAGAAGGTTTCTGATTTTTGCAATGTTACGTAGATGGAAAAAAGCTGTCCTTGAAACAGTCTTGATATGTTTGTCAAAAGAGAGATCAGGGTCCAGAGTAACGGCGAGGTCCTTCATCAGTTTTATTTGAGAGGACTGTACAACCATCAAGATTAATGGTCAGATTCAACAGAAGATCTCTTTGTTTCTTGGGACCTAGAACAAGCATCTCTGTTTTGTCCGAGTTTAAAAGTAGAAAGTTTGCAGCCATCCACTTCCTTATGTCTGACACCCTTCTAGCGAGGGCAATTTTGGGGCTTCACCATGTTTCATTGAAATGTACAGCTGTGTGTCATCCGCATAGCAGTGAAAGTTAACATTATGTTTTCGAATGACATCCCCAAGAGTTAAAATATATAGTGAAAACAATAGTGGTCCTAAAACGGAACCTTGAGGAACACCGAAATGTACAGTTGATTTGTCAGAGGACAAGCCATTTACAGAGACAAACTGATATCTTTCCGACAGAAAATATCTAAACCAGGCCAGAACTTGTCTGTGTAGACCAATTTGGGTTTCCAATCTCTCCAAAAGAATGTGGTGATCGATGGTATCAAAAGCAGCACTAAGGTCTAGGAGCACGAGGACAGATGCAGAGCTTCGGTCTGATGCCATTAAAAGGTAATTTACCACCTTCACAAGTGCAGTCTCAGTGCTATGATGGGGCTAAAACCAGACTGAAGCATTTCGTATACATTGTTTGTCTTCAGGAAGGCAGTGAGTTGCTGCGCAACAGCCTTTTCAAAAAAAAAATTTGAGAGGAATTGAAGATTCGATATAGGCCAATAGTTTTTTATATTTTCTGGGTCAAGGTTTGGCTTTTTCAAGAGAGGCTTTATTACTGCCACTTTTAGTGAGTTTGGTACACATCCGGTGGATAGAGAGACGTTTATTATGTTCAACATAGGAGGGCCAAGCACAGGAAGCAGCTCTTTCAGTAGTTTAGTTGGAATAGGGTCCAGTATGCAGTTTGAAGCTTTAGAGGCCATGATTATTTTCATCATTGTGTCAAGAGATATAGTACTAAAACACTTGAGCGTCTCTCTTGATCCTAGGTCCTGGCAGAGTTGTGCAGACTCAGGACAACTGAGCTTTGAAGGAATATGCAGATTTAAAGAGGAGTCCATGATTTGCTTTCTAAAAATCATGAACTTTTCCTCAAAGAAGTTCATGAATTTATTACTGCTGAAGTGAAAGCCATCCTCTCTCGGGGAATGCTGCTTTTTAGTTCGCTTTGCGACAGTATCAAAAATAAATTTCGGATTGTTCTTATTTTCCTCAGTTAAGTTATAAATATAGGATGATCGAGCAGCAGTAAGGGCTCTTCGATACTGCACGGTACTGTCTTGAAGAATGCAAATCACATTCCATATTTCATGCATGGGGTCAAAGGTACCGCTGAATAAATCCCAAATCCCCTGAAACAATCCCCCAAAACAATCCCTCATTTGACCCGTCAGACTAAACAAGTTTGGAAAGGTCTTCTCCTACGGTTTGCCCTGGGCTAAAGCAGCACGCCGACTAGAGCTCAGAGGGGACATCTGACCATGTACTGGACTGTTGAGGTCACTAAAGCGGGCCTGCCTCCCTGGGTTGGGGTGGCCTGCACCCATACGGATGATACATGGCATTCATCTGTCAGATTCCTAAGCACAACTGGAGTGGGTGTCCATCTCTTCTATTTATGAAAAATATATATATTATTATTTTTATTTTTATTTTTTTTAAACTTTATTTAACTAGGCAAGACAGTTAAGAACAAATTCTTATTTTACAGTGACGGCCTACCCCGGGAAACCCGGACAACCCGGAAGACACTGGGACAATTCCACGCCGCTCGATGGGACTCCCGATCACGGCCGGTTGTGATACAGCCCGGGATCGAACCAGCATCTGTAGTGACGCCTCTAGCACTAAGTGCCTTAGACCACCGGGTACAGGGTTGTGTGTGTGTGCTGTGTGTGTGTTGTGTGTGTGTTTGTGTTGTGTGTGTGTGTGTGTTGTGTCTGTGTGTTGTGTGTGTCGTGTGTGTGTGTGGTGTGTGGATGTGTGTGTGTTTGTGCTGTGTGTGTGTGTGTGGTGTGTGGTGTGTGGATGTGTGTGTGTTTGTGTTGTGTGTGGATGTGTGTGGTGTGTGGATGTGTGTGGTGTGTGTGTGTGTGTGTGGTGTGTGGTGTGTGTGTGTGTGTGGTGTGTGTGTGTGTGTGGTGTGTGGATGTGTGTGGTGTGTGGATGTGTGTGGTGTGTGGATGTGTGTGGTGTGTGGTGTGTGGTGTGTGGATGTGTGTGTGTTTGTGTTGTGTGTGTGTGTGGTGTGTGGTGTGTGGATGTGTGTGTTGTGTGTGCGTGTGTGGTGTGTGTGTTGTGTGTGTTGTGTGTGTGTTTGTGTTGTGTGTGTGTGTGGTGTGTGGATGTGTGTGGTGTGTGGATGTGTGTGGATGTGTGTGGTGTGTGGGTGTGTGGATGTGTGTGGTGTGTGTTGTGTGTGTGTTTGTGTTGTGTGTGTGTGGTGTGTGGATGTGTGTGGTGTGTGGATGTGTGTGGTGTGTGGATGTGTGTGGTGTGTGGATGTGTGTGTGTGTGTGGTGTGTGGTGTGTGGATGTGTGTGGTGTGTGGATGTGTGTGGTGTGTGTGTTTGTGTTGTGTGTGTGTGGTGTGTGGATGTGTGTGGTGTGTATAGGGACCCCCAGCGTGGAGATGTGTACATATCTCACATGGTTGCCATGGTGCACGTTTAGTTTTGTCCCTAGGGGCAGATGATGGTAGCATGGGTAATGACATGGTAACAAGGCTAATGAGATGGAGTTGACAGTTACATGGTAACGTAGGTCATGAGATGGGGTTGACAGCTGCATGGTAACATGGGTAATGAGATGGGGTTAACAGCTGCATGGTAACATGGGTAATGACATGGTAACATGGGTAATGAGATGGGGTTGACAGTAACATGGTAACATGGGTAATGACATGGTAACATGGGTAATAAGATGGGGTTGACAGTAACATGGTAACATGGGTAATGACATGGTAACATGGGTAATGACATGGTAACAAGGATCATGAGATGGGGTTGACCGTTACATGGTAACATGGGTAATGACATGGTAACATAAGTAATGAGATGGGGTTGACAGTTACATGGTAACATGGGTAATGACATGGTAACATGGGTAATGACATGGTAACATGGGTAATGAGAGGGGGTTGACAGTTACATGGTAACAAGGGTAATGAGATGGGGTTGACAGTTACATGGTAACATGGGTAATACAATGGTAACATGGGTAATGACATGGTAACATGGGTAATGAGATGGGGTTGACAGTTACATGGTAACAAGGGTAATGAGATGGGGTTGACAGTTACATGGTAAAATGGGTAATGACATGGTAACAAGGGTAATGAGATGGGGTTGACAGTTACATGGTAACATGGGTAATGAGATGGTAACACGGGTAATGAGATGGGGTTGACAGTTACATGATAACATGGGTAATGACATGGTAACATAAGTAATGAGATGGGGTTGACAGTTACATGGTAACATGGGTAATGACATGGTAACAAGGGTAATGAGATGGGGTTGACAGTTACATGGTAAAATGGGTAATGACATGGTAACAAGGGTAATGAGATGGGGTTGACAGTTACATGGTAACATGGGTAATGACATGGTAACACAGGTAATGAGATGGGGTTGACAGTTACATGATAACATGGGTAATGACATGGTAACACAGGTAATGAGATGGGTTGACAGTTACATGGTAGCATGGGTAATGACATGGTAACAAAGGTAATGACATGGTAACATGGGCAATGACGTGGTAACATGGGTAATGAGATAGTAACATGGGTAATGACATGGTAACATGGGTAATGAGATGGTAACATGGGTAATGAGATGGTAACATGGGTAATGACATGGTAACATGGGTAATGGCATGGTAACATGGGTAATGACATGGTAACAAGGGTAATGACATGGTAACAAGGGTAATGACATGGTAACACGGTAATGACATGGTAACATGGGTAATGACATGGTAACATGGGTAATGAGATGGTAACATGTGTATTGAGATGGTAACATGGGTAATAAGATGGTAACAAGGGTAATGAGACTGTAACATGGGTAATGGCATGGTAACAAGGGTAATGAGATGGTAACATGGGTAATGACATGGTAACATGGGTAATGACATGGTAACAAGGGTAATGACATGGTAACATGGGTAATGACATGGTAACATGGGTAATGAGATGGTAACATGGGTAATAAGATGGTAACAAGGGTAATGAGACTGTAACATGGGTAATGGCATGGTAACAAGAGTAATGAGATGGGGTTGACAGTTACATGGTAACATGGGTAATGACATGGTAACACAGGTAATGAGATGGGGTTGACAGTTACATGATAACATGGGTAATGACATGGTAACAAAGGTAATGACATGGTAACGTGGGTAATGACATGGTAACAAGGGTAATGAGATGTTTACATGGGTAATGACATGGTAACATGGGTAATGAGATGGTAACATGGGTAATGAGATGGTAACATGGGTGATGAGATGGTAACATGGGTAATAAGATGGTAACATGGGTAATGAGATGGTAACATGGGTAATGAGATGGTAACACGGGTAATGAGATGGTAACATGGGTAACGAGATGGTTACGTGGGTAATGACATGGTAACATGGGTAATGAGATGGCAACGTGGGTAATGACATGGTAACATGGGTAATGACATGGTAACATGGGTAATGAGATGGTAACATGGGTAATGAGATGGTAACACGGGTAATGAGATGGGGTTGACAGTTACATGGTAACATGGGTAATGAGATGGTAACATGGGTAATGAGATGGTAAAATGGGTCATGAGATGGGGTTGACAGTTACATGGTAACGTGGGTAATGAGATGGGGTTGACAGTTACATGGTAACGTGGGTAATGAGATGGGGTTGACAGTTACATGGTAACATGGGTAATGAGATGTTACAGTGCCATTAGAAAGTATTCTCATCCCTTGACTTTTTCCACATTTTGATTTGTTACAGCCTGAATATTAAATTACTTTGAGATCTTGTGCACTGGCCTACTCACAATACCATTTAATGCCAGAGTGGAATTATGTTTTTAGAAATGTTTACAAATTAATACAAAATCAAAAGCTGAAATGTCTTGAGTCAATAAGTATTCAGTTCCTTTGTTATGGCAATCCTAAATAAGTTCAGGAGTAAAAATGTGCTTAACAAATCACATAATAAGTTGCAGGGACTTACTCTGTGTGCAATAGTTGTGTTAAACATGACTGTTGAATGACTACCTAATCTCTGTAAGGTACATCAGTTGAGCAGTGAATTTCAAATACAGATTCAACCACAAAGACCAAGGAGGTTTTCCAATGCCTTGCAAAGGGCACCTGTTAGTAGATGTGTATAAAAAAAATAAAAATTTAAAATTTTTAAAAAAAGCAGACATTGAATGTCCCTTTGAACATGGTGAAGTTATTAATTACACTTTGGATGGTGTATGAATACACCCAGTCACTACAAAGATGCAGGCGTCCTTCCTAACTCAGTTGCCGGAGAGGAAAGAAACCGCTCAGGGATTTCACCATGGAGGTCAATGGTGACTTTAAAACACGTAAAGAGTTTAATGGCTGTGATAGGAAAAATCTGAGGATGGATCAACAACATTGTAGTTACTCCACACTACTGTACTAACCTAAATGGCAGTGTGAAAAGAAGGAAGCCTGTACCGAATACAAATATGCCAAAATATGTATCCTGTTTGCAATAAGGCAATAAAGTAAAACTGCAAAAAATGTGGCAAAGAAATTAACTTTATGTCCTGAATACAAAGCATTATGTTTGGGGAAAATCCACCACAACACATCTCCGAGTACCACTCTTTATATTTTCAAGCATGGTGGGGGCTGCATCATGTTATGGGTATGCTTGTCATCGGCAACGACTAGTGAGTTTTTTAGGATACAAATAAACGGACAGGCAAAATCCTGGAGGAAAACCTGGTTCAGTCTGCTTTCCAACTTAAACTGCGAGACAAATTCACCGTTCAGCAGGACAATAACCTAAAATACAAGGCCAAATGTATACTGGTGTTGCTTACCAAGAAGACACTGAATGTTCCGGAGTGGCCTAGATACAGTTTTGACTTTTAAATCAGCTTGAAAATATATGGCAAGACTTGAAAATGTCTATCTAGCAATGATCAACAACCAATTTGACAGAGCTTGAAGAATTAAAAAAAATAATGATGTGTAAATATTGTACAATCCAGGTGTGCAAAGTTCTTAGACTCACAGCTGTAATCACTGCCAAATAACTTAAAAATCTATAAATTCTGTACAGCCTTTTTGTGAGGGACATGGAGTGGGAAACCTTATGTCAATTAGATATTTCGCAAAAAAATTCTAAAAACCCTTTGTTATTACGGGGTAGGTAATTGTGTTTAAATGGGTGAGAGAAAATCTATTTATTTCATTTTTTAATTCAGGCTGTAACTCAACTAAAAGTGTGGAATAAGTCAAAGGGTATGAAGATTTTCTGAAGGTGCTGTGCATCATGGGTAACATGAGTAAAGTCACATTTTGAAATGACTAAATGGAATACTTTCATCAAACATATTAGGCCTGGACGAACGAGAGGTTTTAGAGCACGGTGTTTCCTCTGAGAGGCCCAGTACTGTGTCCAGAGGGAGAAGAGGAGAGAAGAGGAGGTGGGTGGAAGGGAGTGGGGGCAGGGGGGAGAGGAGAGGAGGTGGTGGACAGCTGACAGATTCAGAATCTGTCTGGATTCTACCAGAACTGCAGTATGGCTGAATGGTTTTACACAGGGCCGAGAAAATATACTGTGTCCAGAGGGAGAAGAGGAGAGAAGACGGGAGGAGGAGGATGAGGAGAGGAGGTGGGTGGAAGGGAGTGGGGGCAGGGGGGAGAGGAGAGGAGAGGAGGTGGTGGACAGCTGACAGATTCAGAATCGGTCTGGATTCTACCAGAACTGCAGTATGGCTGAATGGTTTTACAAAAGTCTAAAAAAATATATTGTATCTGGAGGGAGGAGAGAATAGGAGTGGAAGGGAAGAGAGTGGGGGGGGGGCAGAGGAGAGGAGGGGGGGAGGAGAGGAGAGGAGGGGGAGGAGAGGAGAGGAGAGGAAAGTGGAGGAGAGGAGAGGAGATTCGATCCAGCAACCTTTAGTTTTTGTTTTGTTTAATTAATTCCCATGTAACACATAAAGTACAGTGGAATGGAAGTGTGTATTTATGCTAGATTTTGGCACTTGCCACTCTTGCAAACGAAACGTGGAGAAAAGATTTCTCCCTGTAGCTTGTTCTAGAGCTGTTGGTGATGTACAATACACACATTCTACACACACACACACACACACACACACACACACACACACACACACACACACACACACACACACACACACGTATCACTAGCACACCCACACACTCGCATAAACCCACACACACACATCTCTCCCCACCCCCCTCCCTCCCCACACACACACACACACAAACACACACACGAACCACCCCCTACACACATGCACTCCGTCCCCCAAAACACACACAGCCTCTTCTCTACGCCTGAGAAACAGAGACGACGTGTTGGCAGTGCTCCAACATAAACACAGAGGGGTCAGAGTTCAAATAGACTCGTTCTCTGGCCTCCTGAGACACTTCAGCCCCTAACTGTGTGTGTGTGTGTGGGGGGGGGGGTCTGAGACAGCCTGGTAGAGGGAAGAAGGTACAGGGGGAGGGGTTTGGGTCTGAGACAGCCTGAGAAGAAGGAAGAAGGCCCAGGGGGGAGGCTTTTGGTTCTGAGACAGCCTGGGTAGAAGGAAAAATGAGGGAGGGTTGGAGGGAGGGAGGATTTGAGGCAGGGAGGAATGGAGGGAGGAGAAGAGGCAGGGAGGGTTGGAGGGACGAGAGGAGGCAGGGCGGTTTGGAGGGAGGAGAGGGTGCAGGTAGGGTTGGAGGGAGGAGAGGAGGCAGGGAGGGATGGAGGAAGTGATCAAAGCCTATCTATCTGCTGACTGCTGCTGGAGCCAGACCAGCTCAGAAATCTTCTACACAATGTGAGAGGAGGACAGGTTCTACACTCTGAGAAAACATCAGAGGAGGACAGGTTCTACACACTGAGAAAACATCAGAGGAGGACAGGTTCTACACACTGAGAAAACATCAGAGGAGGACAGGTTCTACATTCTGAGAAAACAGAGGAGGAGGAGGACAGGTTCTACACTCTGAGAAAACAGAGGAGGAGGAGGACAGGTTCTACACTCTTAGAAAACAGAGGAGGAGGACAGGTTCTACACTCAGAGAAAACAGAGGAGGAGCACAGGTTCTACACTGAGAAAACATCAGAAGAGGACAGGTTCTACACTCTGAGAAACAAAAGGTGTTATCTTGAACTTAAAAGGGTTCTTCGGATGTTCCCTCAGGAGAACCCTTTGAAAAACTCTTTCTGGTTCCAGGTACATTTTTGGGTCCTCCTTTCCAGAGGGTTCAACATGGAATCCCAAAGGGTTCTACTTAGAACCAAAATCAATCAATCAAATGTATTTATAAAGGCCTTTTTACATCAGCCGATGTCACAAAGTGCTATTCAGAAACCCAGCCCACAACCCCTAAACAATGCAGATGTAGAAGCACATTGGCTAGGAAAAACTGCCTAGAAAGGCAGGAACCTAGGAAGAAACCTAGAGAGGAACCAGTCTCTGAGGGGTGGCCAGTCCTCTTCTGGCTATGCTGGTGGAGATTATAACAGTACATGGCCAAGATGGTTTCAGAAAGGGTTCTCCTATGTGGACAGCCGAAGAACCCTTTTGGCATAAAGACTCCCTCTAACAGAGGAGGAGGTCAAAGGGGAACGAACCCATGTTACCTCAAACTACAAAGACTGCTTCACTTAACCTCAAAATGCTACTATTTCCCAAAATCTCAGGTTTCCCAGAAACCCAGGTTGGAGGAGTTTGGGAATCAGGTGGGAATAAGCAGGAAATACGGAATCCTCCAACAAGGATTTATGGGAAACCTAGGGAATTTGGCAAAGTTTAGCTGGATTTTGCAACCCTAGAACTACAAAGACTGCTTCATGTTACCTCAAACCACAAGACTGCTTCTAAAGCCTACCTTATCCTCAGCCAGAGACAGTCATCCTAGATGATAAAGCAGGGTCCTTGAGAAAAGCAACAAATCAAATCAAATCAAATGTTATTTGTCACATACACATGGTTAGCAGATGTTAATGCGAGTGTAGCGAAATGCTTGTGCTTCTAGTTCCGACAATGCAGTAATAACCAACAAGTAATCTAACTAACAATTCCAACACTACTGTCTTGTACACAGTGTAAGGGGATAAAGAATATGTACATAAGGATATATGAATGAGTGATGGTACAGAGCAGCATAGGCAAGATACAGTAGATGGTATCGAGTACAGTATATACATATGAGATGAGTATGTAAACAAAGTGGCATAGTTAAAGTGGCTAGTGATACATGTATTACATAAGGATACAGTCGATGATATAGAGTACAGTATGCATATGAGATGAATAATGTAGGGTAAGTAACATTGCATAAGGTAGCATTGTTTAAAGTGGCTAGTGATATATTTACATAATTTCCCATCAATTCCCATTATTAAAGTGGCTGGAGTTGAGTCAGTGTCAGTGTGTTGGCAGCAGCCACTCAATGTTAGTGGTGGCTGTTTAACAGTCTGATGGCCTTGAGATAGAAGCTGTTTTTCAGTCTCTCGGTCCCAGCTTTGATGCACCTGTACTGACCTCGCCTTCTGGATGATAGCGGGGTGAACAGGCAGTAGCTCGGGTGGTAGATGTCCTTGATGATCTTTATGGCCTTCCTCTGACATCGGGTGGTGTAGGTGTCCTGGAGGGCAGGTAGTTTGCCCCCGGTGATGCGTTGTGCAGACCTCACTACCCTCTGGAGAGCCTTACGGTTGAGGGCGGAGCAGTTGCCGTACCAGGCGGTGATACAGCCCGCCAGGATGCTCTCGATTGTGCATCTGTAGAAGTTTGTGAGTGCTTTTGGTGACAAGCCGAATTTCTTCAGCCTCCTGAGGTTGAAGAGTTGCTGCTGCGCCTTCTTCACAATGCTGTCTGTGTGAGTGGACCAATTCAGTTTGTCTGTGATGTGTATGCCGAGGAACTTAAAACTTGCTACCCTCTCCACTACTGTTCCATCGATGTGGATAGGGGGGTGTTCCCTCTGCTGTTTCCTGAAGTCCACAATCATCTCCTTAGTTTTGTTGACGTTGAGTGTGAGGTTATTGACTTCAGCACAGTCCAAAAGTAATTTGACATTGTCTTTAGCTCTGGTTAATGTAGCAGAGCTATGGGCCATTGGAGGTTGAGAGCTGTGTGAAGCGTTAGCTAGCTATTGGCTAGTCCATATTTTGAGAAACACACCCAGTATGATTATTGTGAGGAAGAAATGCTTTCTCTCTACTATATACTCAATAAGCTGATCAAACAGCATGATCATTACACAGGTGCACCTTGTGCTGGGGACAAGAAAAGGACATTCTAAAATGTACAGTTTTGTCACACAACACAGTGCCAAATATGTCTCTTTTGAGGAAGCGTGTAATTGGCATGCTGACTGAGTGCAGGAATATCCACCAGAGCTGTTAACCTCCAACGTCATTTTTGAGAATTTGGCAGACCGTTCAACCAGCCTCACAACCGCAGACCATGTGTAGCCATGCCAGCCCAGGGAGACAGTGTGTTCCAGTTCACACCAAAATCTAGCAACTTCGCACAGCCATTGAAGAGGAGTGGGGACAACATTCCACATGCCACAATCAACAGCCTGATCAACTCTATGTGAAGGAGATGTGTCACGCTGCATGTGGCAAATGGTGGTCACACCAGATAATGACTGGTTTTCATGATCCACGCCCCTACCTTTTTTTTTAAAGGTATCTGTGACCAACAGAAGCATATCTGTATTCCCAGTCATGTGTTATCCATAGATCAACTCTATGTGAAGGAGATGTGTCACGCTGCATGAGGTAAATGTTGGTCACACCAGATACTGACTGGTTCTGATCCAAGGTTTAAGGTATCTGTGACCAACAGATGCATATCTGTATTCCCAGTCATGTGAAATCCATAGATCAACTCTATGTGAAGGAGATGTGTCACGCTGCATGAGGTAAATGTTGGTCACACCAGATACTGACTGGTTCTGATCCAAGGTTTAAGGTCTCTGTGACCAACAGATGCATATCTGTATTCCCAGTCATGTGAAATCCATAGATTAGAGCCTCATAGAATGAATTGATTTCAATTGACTTTTTGAATTTTCTTATATGAACTGTAACTCAGTAAAATATTTGAAAATGTTGTACGTTGCGTATATATTTTCATTCAGTATACTTTCATGTCATTTCCTGTAATGTCAATAAGGTTTTCCTGTAATACAATGAAGGCACATTGTAGTTAAGATAGAGCCTGGACAGTCAGGATGGCATTAGCATACACAACAGTATCATTGGCATATAAGTGCAGGTAAAAAAAAATTTTTTACAGACATTGTTACTGATATTGTTAATGTAAACAGTAAAAAGTACAGGAACCAGAACTGACCCTTGCGGGACACCTTTCTTGATTTCCAGGAAACCTGATTTAACACCCATCAGTAGATACACATTGAGTTCTATCTGTCAAGTACTTTTTAAACCAGCTACTTGCAGGCTGGTCTAGGCTAATTGAGGGAAGCCTCTGAATTAGCAATGAGTTATCAACAGTATCTGACCTTAATGTCTTAAAGTGATGATGGACTGTCGTTTCTCTTTGCTTATTTGAGCTGTTCTTGCCATAATATAGACTTGGTATGTTACCAATTTAGGCTATCTTCTGTATACCACCCCTACCTTGTCACAACACAACTGACTGGCTCAAACGCATTAAGAAGGAAAGAAATTCCACAAATTAACTTTTAACAAGGCACACCTGTTAATTGAAATGCATTCCAGGTGACTACCTGGTTGAGAAAATGCCAAGAGTGTGCAAAGCTGTCATCAAGGCAAAGGGTGGGTTTTCAAGAATCTCAAACGTAAAATATATTTAGATTTGTTTAACACTTTTTTTTTGTTTCTGTTTCTATATGATTCCATGTGTGTTATTTCATAGTTTTGATGTCTTCACTATTATTCTACAATGTAGAAAATAGTACAAATAAAGAAAATCCCTTGAATGAGTAGGTGTTCTAAAACTTTGGACCGGTAGTGTATATTGTAATACTTTTTTTGCCTGTTTTGCATGATATTTATTATTATGTATTTATAATATTTTAGCACGAGCCACATATCAAATCGTATCAAATTTTAGTTCTCACAGGCCCGAGAAATGCTTACTTACAAAGCCCTTAACCAACAATGCATTTTAAGAAAAATTCCATAAAAGACAAGGGGGAGGGCAATATAAGTAGTCTGGTTAGCCATTTGATTAGATGTTCAGGAGTCTTATGGGATGTTTAGAATCCTCTTGGACCTAGACTTGGTGCTCCGGTACCGCTTGCCGTGCGGTAGCAGAGAGAACAGTCTATAACTACGGTGGCTGAAGTCTTTGACAATTTATAGGGCCTTTCTCTGACACCGCCTGGTATAGAGGTCCAGGATGGCAGGAGGCTTGTCCCCAGTAAAGTACTGGGCAGTTCGCACTACCCTCTGTACTGCCTTTGTGGTAAGAGGCCGAGCATTTACCATACCAGGCAGAGATGCAACCATTCAGGATGCTCTCGATGGTGCAGCTGTCAAACATTTTGAGGAGCTGAGGACCCATGCCAAATCTGTTCAGTCTCCTGAGGGGGAATTGGTTTTGCCGTGCCCTCTTCACGACTTTCTTGGTGTGCTTGGAACATGTTAGTTTGTTGGTGATGTAGACACCAAGGAACTTGAAGCTCTCAACCTGCTCCACTACAGCCCCATCAATGAGAATGAGGGTGTGCTCGGTCCTCCTTTTCCTTTAGTCCACAATCATCTGCTTTGTCTTGATCACATTGAGGTAGACGTTGTTGTCCTGGCACCACACGGCCAGGTATCTGATTTCCTCTTCTCTATAGGCTGTCTCATCGTTGTCTGTGATCAGGCACTGTTGTGTCATTGGCAAACTTAGTGTTGGAGTTGTGCCTGGCCATGCAGTCATGAGTGAACAAGGAGTACAGGAGGGGACTGAGCACGCACCCGTGAGGAGCCCCCCTGTTGAGGATTAGTGTGGCGGATGTGTTGCAACCTACCCTCACCACCTGGGGGCGGCCCGTCAGGAAGTCCAAGATCCAGTTGCAGAGGGAGGTGTTTAGTCCCAGGGTCCTTAGCTTAGTGATGAGCTTTGAGGGTACTATGGTGTTGAACTGTAGTCAGTGAATAGCATTCTGACATAGGTGTTCCTTTTGTCCAGGTGTGAAAGGGCAGTGTGGAGTGCAATATAGTTTGCATCATCTGTGGATCTGTCGGGGCGGTATGCAAATTGGAGTGGGTCTAGGGTTTCTGGGATTATGGTGTTGATGTGAGCCATGACCAGTCTTTCAAAGAATTTCTTGGCTACAGATTTATATCCGTTATTTTACCAGGTAAATTGACTGAGAACACATTGCAATTTACCTGGGAAATAGTCACAGGGGAGAGGAGGGGGATGAAAGAGTCAATTGTAAACTGGGGATTATTAGGTGACCGTGATGGTTTGAGGGCAAGATTGGGATTTTAGCCAGGACACCGGGGTTAACACCCCTACTCTTATGATAAGTTCCATGGGATCTTTAATGACCTCAGAGAGTCAGGACACCCGTTTAACGTCCCATCCGAAAGACGGCACCCTATACAGGGCAGGTATCCCTGGTCTGGGGCATTGGAATACTTTTTAGACCAGAGGAAAGAGTGCCTCCTACTGGCCCTCCAACAGCACTTCCAGCAGCATCTGGTCTCCCATCCAGGGACTGACCAGGACCAACCCTGCTTAGCTTCAGAAGCAAGCCAGCAGTGGTGAGTGCTAAGTGTCAGTAGTCATTTAGGAAGGTTTGTCAAGCGCTGATCTGTTTCACCTGTCTATGTCCTCGTCTCCACCCGCCTCCAGGTGTCGCCCATCATCCCCTGTGTATTTACACCTGTGTTCTCTGTTTGTCTGTTGCCAGTTTGTCCTGTTTGTCAAGTCAACCAGCGTTTGTCCTGTCAGCTCCTGCTTTTCCCAGCCTCTCTTTTTCTCGCCCTCCTGGTCTTGACCCTCGCCTGTTTCGTCTCTGTACCCGCCTGCCTGACAACTCTGCCTGCCGACCTTTGCCCCATCTCTGGATTATTGACCCCTGACCTCTAGCCTGCCCCTTGGACTGTAAAACCGTTGTTTATTCAACATGTCTGCATGCAAGTCTTACCTTGTTTGTAGATAGATGAGGGGGGGGGGGGACCATTTTAATCTATTTCAGAATAAGGCTGTAATGTAACAGCATTTTGGAAAAAGTCAAGGGGTCTGAATACTTTCTAAATTACCTCGTACACTTGCACATCAACTCGATACTGGTACCCCGTGTACTGTATATAGCCAAGTTATCGTTACTCATTGTGTATTTATTGTATATAGCCAAGTTATCGTTACTCATTGTGTGTTTATTGTATATAGCCAAGTTAAATCCCAGAAACTAATACACTGGTTTATGGTCACAACCAGGAACTCAATATAAAAATAAAATAAACATGTTCTCTTGAAAATATTTTTCCAATGGTTGAGATTCAGTCTAATGGTCTGTGTAAGACAGATTTCTTCATCCCAGTTTTTTCATACCACACCCAGAGTCCCACCCGCTACCCACAAGAACTGGTCCCGAATCCAACCGCATTCCTGCAATGTTCTTTCAGGCATACAGTATGTAAATGAGATATTTTTAAAAACCTGTTTTGGTTATTCGTTATGGGGTTTGTTTGTAGATAGATGAGGGGGGGGGGCATTTAATCTATTTCAGAATAAGGCTGTAATATAACAGCATTTTGGAAAAAGTCAAGGGGTCTGAATACTTTCTAAATTACCTCGTACACTTGCACATCAACTCGGTACCCCGTGTACTGTATATAGCCAAGTTATCGTTACTCATTGTGTATTTATTGTATATAGCCAAGTTATCGTTACTCATTGTGTATTTATTGTATATAGCCAAGTTATCGTTACTCATTGTGTATTTATTGTATATAGCCAAGTTATTACTCATTGTGTATTTATTGTATATAGCCAAGTTATCGTTACTCATTGTGTATTTATTGTATATAGCCAAGTTATCATTACTCATTGTGTATTTATTGTATATAGCCAAGTTATTACTCATTGTGTATTTATTGTATATAGTCAAGTTATCGTTACTCATTGTGTATTTATTGTATATAGCCAAGTTATCGTTACTCATTGTGTATTTATTGTATATAGCCAAGTTATCGTTACTCATTGTGTATTTATTGTATATAGCCAAGTTATCGTTACTCATTGTGTATTTATTGTATATAGCCAAGTTATCGTTACTCATTGTGTGTTTATTGTATATAGCCAAATTATCGTTACTCATTGTGTATTTATTCCTTTTGTAATTGTTCTATTATTAAAACAAATAAAATGTCTCTCTGCATTTTTGGGAAGGGCCAGTGAGGAAGCATTTCACTGTTAGTCTACACCTGTTGTTTACAAAGCATTTCACTGTTAGTCCACACCTGTTGTTTACAAAGCATTTCACTGTTAGTCCACACCTGTTGTTACCAAGCATTTCACTGTTAGTCTACACCTGTTGTTACCAAGCATTTCACTGTTAGTCTACACCTGTTGTTTACAAAGCATTTCACTGTTAGTCTACACCTGTTGTTTACAAAGCATTTCACTGTTAGTCTACACCTGTTGTTTACAAAGCATGGGACAAATAGAGTTTGATTTGATTTCATGCAAACCTATCATGTTTAAGATCATGTTCAAGATGAGACTACTGTTGCACAAACCTCAATCACAGCACCCAGTCCAGGCGATGTTGGTTCACGTTGATCTCCATGAGATTCAATATGAGAAAATGTACAAGAACTAAACACTCTTACTTTACTGACAAGAGATGAAAGTTTGTCAAAGGAGAAAATGAAAAAACACTTTGTGAAAGCATTGCAATGCATAAACTATTTGTTTATTTGAATCCCCAGTATGTTTTGCAGAGGAAGTGTCACGGCTTTCTTCTGTTGAAGGAGAGGCGGACCAAAACGCAGCGTGGCTATTTTGATACATCTTTAATAAAGATGAAAATAGAACAATATACAAGAAACCGTGAGAAACCGAAACCAGCCCTATCTGGTGTGACAAAGACAGGAACAATCACCCACAAACCCCAACACCAAACAGGCTACCTAAATATGGTTCCCAATCAGAGACAATGACTAACACCTGCCTCTGATTGAGAACCATATCAGGCCAAACACAGAAACAGACAAACTAGACACACAACATAGAATGCCCACTCAGATCACACCCTGAGCAAACAAAACATAGAAACATACAAAGCAAACTATGATCAGGGTGTGACAGGAAGCAGCTATTCTTCCTGGGGTTAACAAAAAATAAACCCACAAAACATGACAAGTAACAAAACACTAACAAGGACAGTCAAACACATTTAAAATACAACAATATACAAACAATAGAACAAAATAAATAATATAGGTAAATAAAAAATGAGAGTTTGGACAGGAACAAATGAGAGTTCGGACAGGAACAAATGAGAGTTCGGACAGGAACAAATGAGAGTTCGGACAGGAACAAATGAGAGTTTGGACAGGAACAAATGAGAGTCTGGACAGGAACAAATGAGAGTTTGGACAGGAACAAATGAGAGTTCGGACAGGAACAAATGAGAGTTCGGACAGGAACAAATGAGAGTTCGGACAGAAACAAATGAGAGTCCTGACAGGAACAAATGACAGTCTGGACAGGAACAAATGACAGTCTGGACAGGAACAAATGAGAGTCTGGACAGGAACAAATGAGAGTCCTGACAGGAACAAATGAGAGTCCTGACAGGAACAAATGACAGTTCGGACAGGAACAAATGAGAGTTCGGACAGGAACAAATGAGAGTTCGGACAGGAACAAATGAGAGTTTGGACAGGAACAAATGAGAGTCTGGACAGGAACAAATGAGAGTTTGGACAGGAACAAATGAGAGTTCGGACAGGAACAAATGAGAGTTCGGACAGGAACAAATGAGAGTTCGGACAGAAACAAATGAGAGTTCGGACAGGAACAAATGAGAGTTCGGACAGGAACAAATGACAGTCTGGACAGGAACAAATGACAGTCTGGACAGGAACAAATGAGAGTCTGGACAGGAACAAATGAGAGTTTGGACAGGAACAAATGACAGTCTGGACAGGAACAAATGACAGTCTGGACAGGAACAAATGAGAGTCTGGACAGGAACAAATGAGAGTTTGGACAGGAACAAATGAGAGTTCGGACAGGAACAAATGAGAGTTCGGACAGGAACAAATGAGATTTCGTACAGAAACAAATGAGAGTCCTGACAGGAACAAATGAGAGTTCGGACAGGAACAAATGAGAGTTTGGACAGGAACAAATGAGAGTCTGGACAGGAACAAATGAGAGTTTGGACAGGAACAAATGAGAGTTCGGACAGGAACAAATGAGAGTTCGGACAGGAACAAATGAGAGTTCGGACAGAAACAAATGAGAGTTCGGACAGGAACAAATGAGAGTTCGGACAGGAACAAATGACAGTCTGGACAGGAACAAATGACAGTCTGGACAGGAACAAATGAGAGTCTGGACAGGAACAAATGAGAGTTTGGACAGGAACAAATGAGAGTTCGGACAGGAACAAATGAGAGTTCGGACAGGAACAAATGAGATTTCGGACAGAAACAAATGAGAGTCCTGACAGGAACAAATGAGAGTTCGGACAGGAACAAATGAGAGTTTGGACAGGAACAAATGAGAGTCTGGACAGGAACAAATGAGAGTTTGGACAGGAACAAATGAGAGTTCGGACAGGAACAAATGAGAGTTCGGACAGGAACAAATGAGAGTTCGGACAGAAACAAATGAGAGTCCTGACAGGAACAAATGAGAGTTCGGACAGGAACAAATGAGAGTTTGGACAGGAACAAATGAGAGTCTGGACAGGAACAAATGAGAGTTTGGACAGGAACAAATGAGAGTTCGGACAGGAACAAATGAGAGTTCGGACAGGAACAAATGAGAGTTCGGACAGGAACAAATGAGAGTTCGGACAGGAACAAATGAGAGTTCGGACAGGAACAAATGAGAGTTCGGACAGGAACAAATGAGAGTTCGGACAGGAACAAATGAGAGTTCGGACAGGAACAAATGAGAGTTCGGACAGGAACAAATGAGAGTTCGGACAGGAACAAATGAGAGTTCGGACAGGAACAAATGAGAGTTCGGACAGGAACAAATGAGAGTCCTGACAGGAACAAATGACAGTCTGGACAGGAACAAATGACAGTCTGGACAGGAACAAATGAGAGTTCGGACAGGAACAAATGAGAGTTCGGACAGAAACAAATGAGAGTCCTGACAGGAACAAATGACAGTCTGGACAGGAACAAATGACAGTCTGGACAGGAACAAATGAGAGTCTGGACAGGAACAAATGAGAGTCCTGACAGGAACAAATGAGAGTCCTGACAGGAACAAATGACAGTCTGGACAGGAACAAATGAGAGTTC
This sequence comes from Oncorhynchus clarkii lewisi, assembly GCF_045791955.1. Classification (NCBI taxonomy): domain Eukaryota; kingdom Metazoa; phylum Chordata; class Actinopteri; order Salmoniformes; family Salmonidae; genus Oncorhynchus; species Oncorhynchus clarkii. Next base: position 93,288,869 of record NC_092151.1, on the reverse strand, counting down.
GGACAGGAACAAATGAGAGTTTGGACAGGAACAAATGAGAGTCTGGACAGGAACAAATGAGAGTTTGGACAGGAACAAATGAGAGTTCGGACAGGAACAAATGAGAGTTCGGACAGGAACAAATGAGAGTTCGGACAGAAACAAATGAGAGTTCGGACAGGAACAAATGAGAGTTCGGACAGGAACAAATGACAGTCTGGACAGGAACAAATGACAGTCTGGACAGGAACAAATGAGAGTCTGGACAGGAACAAATGAGAGTTTGGACAGGAACAAATGAACAAATGAGAGTTTGGACAGGAACAAATGAGAGTTCGGACAGGAACAAATGAGAGTTCGGACAGGAACAAATGAGATTTCGGACAGAAACAAATGAGAGTCCTGACAGGAACAAATGAGAGTTCGGACAGGAACAAATGAGAGTTTGGACAGGAACAAATGAGAGTCTGGACAGGAACAAATGAGAGTTTGGACAGGAACAAATGAGAGTTCGGACAGGAACAAATGAGAGTTCGGACAGGAACAAATGAGAGTTCGGACAGAAACAAATGAGAGTCCTGACAGGAACAAATGAGAGTTCGGACAGGAACAAATGAGAGTTTGGACAGGAACAAATGAGAGTCAGGACAGGAACAAATGAGAGTTTGGACAGGAACAAATGAGAGTTCGGACAGGAACAAATGAGAGTTCGGACAGGAACAAATGAGAGTTCGGACAGGAACAAATGAGAGTTCGGACAGGAACAAATGAGAGTTCGGACAGGAACAAATGAGAGTTCGGACAGGAACAAATGAGAGTTCGGACAGGAACAAATGAGAGTTCGGACAGAAACAAATGAGAGTCCTGACAGGAACAAATGACAGTCTGGACAGGAACAAATGACAGTCTGGACAGGAACAAATGAGAGTCTGGACAGGAACAAATGAGAGTCCTGACAGGAACAAATGACAGTCTGGACAGGAACAAATGAGAGTTCGGACAGGAACAAATGAGAGTTCGGACAGGAACAAATGAGAGTTCGGACAGGAACAAATGAGAGTTCGGACAGGAACAAATGAGAGTTCGGACAGGAACAAATGAGAGTTCGGACAGGAACAAATGAGAGTTCGGACAGGAACAAATGAGAGTTCGGACAGGAACAAATGAGAGTCCTGACAGGAACAAATGACAGTCTGGACAGGAACAAATGACAGTCTGGACAGGAACAAATGAGAGTTCGGACAGGAACAAATGAGAGTTCGGACAGAAACAAATGAGAGTCCTGACAGGAACAAATGACAGTCTGGACAGGAACAAATGACAGTCTGGACAGGAACAAATGAGAGTCTGGACAGGAACAAATGAGAGTCCTGACAGGAACAAATGAGAGTCCTGACAGGAACAAATGACAGTCTGGACAGGAACAAATGAGAGTTCGGACAGGAACAAATGAGAGTCTGGACAGGAACAAATGAGAGTCTGGACAGGAACAAATGAGAGTTCGGACAGGAACAAATGACAGTTCGGACAGGAACAAATGAGAGTCTGGACAGGACAGGACATAGAAATATTCACTGTGACCCCGAGATAAGTATCTGTGACCCCGAGATAAGTATCTGTGACCACGAGATAAGTATCTGTGACCCCGAGATAAGTATCTGTGACCCCGAGATAAGTATCTGTGACCCCGAGATAAGTATCTGTGACCCCGAGATAAGTATCTGTGACCCCGAGATAAGTATCTGTGACCCCGAGATAAGTATCTGTGACCCCGAGATAAGTATCTGTGACCCCGAGATAAGTATCTGTGACCCTGAGATAAGTATCTGTGACCCCAAGATAAGTATCTGTGACCCTGAGATAAGTATCTGTGACCCCGAGATAAGTATCTGTGACCCCGAGATAAGTATCTGTGACCCTGAGATAAGTATCTGTGACCCCGAGATAAGTATCTGTGACCCCGAGATAAGTATCTGTGACCCCGAGATAAGTATCTGTGACCCTGAGATACAGTGCCTTGCGAAAGTATTCGGCCCCCTTGAACTTTAATTTTGCACGCCCAATTTTTCAGTTTTTGATTTGTTAAAAAAGTTTGAAATATCCAATAAATGTCGTTCCACTTCATGATTGTGTCCCACTTGTTGTTGATTCTTCACAAAAAAATACAGTTTTATATCTTTATGTTTGAAGCCTGAAATGTGGCAAAAGGTCGCAAAGTTCAAGGGGGCCAAATACTTTCGCAAGGCACTGTATATATAGAATAATAATAGTAGAATTATAATAGAATTATAATAAAAAGTTGTTACTTAGAAAATGATTTTCTAATAATAAATGAAAGGAATTTATTTCCGACCCCTAGAGTGTTGTAGAGATGTTTTTACAGCGTTTCCGACCCCTAGAGTGTTGTAGAGATGTTTTTACAGCGTTTCCGACCCCTAGAGTGTTGTAGAGATGTTTTTACAGCGTTTCCGACCCCTAGAGTGTTGTAGAGATGTTTTTACAGCGTTTCCGACCCCTAGAGTGTTGTAGAGATGTTTTTACAGCGTTTCCGACCCCTAGAGTGTTGTAGAGATGTTTTTACAGCGTTTAAATCTGACTACCAGAGAAAATAATGGGGAAACCAGGGAAAAACACCAAGTAATCACAAGTTATTTGGAAATAATGAACCGTTTATGAAACAAAATAGTTGGTAAGCTTTAACATCTAGGCCTCGTGCACAATTTAAATGTAGAGTGACGCAGTGAAAGATTTGTGAAAACTTGATATTGTGTCAAGTGTTATTTCACAAAGTCATTTTTTTTTATCCTAGGAGAGCTGACAATAAAAGGTTTCATCAAACTCAAACATTGTTGTTTGACCAAGACACATTTGTAACCTCTTGAATTGTAATGCAGACCACAATGATCTGTTAACGTGGGAACAGTAGTCGGAGCTAGCAGCTGTAGAGTCAGAGCTGACAGCTGTAGAGTCAGAGCTAACAGCTGTAGAGTCAGAGCTAACAGCAATAGAGTCAAAGCTAGCAGCTGTAGAGTCAAAGCTAGCAGCTGTAGAGTCAGAGCTAACAGCAGGAGAGTCAGAGCTAACAGCTGTAGAGTCAGTCAGAGCTAACAGCTGTAGAGTCAGTCAGAGCTAACAACTGTAGAGTCAGTCAGAGCTAACAGCAGGAGAGTCAGAGCTAACAGCTGTAGAGTCAGTCAGAGCTAACAGCTGTAGAGTCAGAGCTGACAGCTGTAGAGTCAGAGCTAACAGCAGGAGAGTCAGAGCTGACAGCTGTAGAGTCAGAGCTAACAGCTGTAGAGAGTCAGAGCTAACAGCTGTAGACTCAGAGCTAACAGCAGTTGAGTCAGAGCTAACAGCTGTAGAGTCAAAGCTAACAGCAGGAGAGTCAGTCAGAGCTAACCGCAGGAGAGTCAGAGCTGACAACTGTAGAGTCAGTCAGAGCTAACAGCAGGAGAGTCAGAGCTGACAGCTGTAGAGTCAGAGCTAATAGCAGGAGAGTCAGAGCTGACAGCTGTAGAGTCAAAGCTAACAGCAGGAGAGTCAAAGCTAACAGCTGTAGAGTCAGAGCTAACAGCTGTAGAGTCAGAGCTAACAGCTGTAGAGTCAGAGCTAACAGCAGGAGAGTCAGAGCTAACAGCAGGAGAGTCAGAGTTAACAGCTGTAGAGTCAGTCAGAGCTGACAGCTGTAGAGTCAGAGCTAACAGCAGGAGAGTCAGAGCTAACAGCTGTAGAGTCAGTCAGAGCTAACAGCTGTAGAGTCAGTCAGAGCTAACAGCAGGAGAGTCAGAGCTGACAGCTGTAGAGTCAGTCAGAGCTAACAGCTGTAGAGTCAGAGCTAACAGCTGTAGAGTCAGTCAGAGCTAACAGCTGTAGAGTCAGTCAGAGCTTACAGCTGTAGAGTCAGAGCTAACAGCTGTAGAGTCAGTCAGAGCTAACAGCTGTGGAGTCAGAGCTAACAGCAGTAGAGAGGAGATACAGTAACACCATTGCCTTTTGGGGTAGAGATGTGAGAGGCTTACAACAAGCTCTATGCAAACACAAGATTCGGAGCGCTGCGTTTTCCTCACACAGGGACCTTGTAATACGGTCTGGCATTCGTACTTTTTTTTTACTACGTGAAAATTGAGACACGCCGTATCATTCATTCCGCAGCCGTGGGGCCAGTGATTTCACTTGGTTCTTGGATATGACCTATAGGCTATATAGGCTATTCATCAAAGTAACCTATTTTAAAGTAACCCATTGATAACCAAATATAATCTCAGTGACTGTTCAAAAGGTAAACCAAACAACAAGAATCCACCAAAAAGGAATTTTGTTTAGCAGTAATAACTAGTGATTACAGGCTATTGTGAAATGCTAGAACCTGCTGTAGCCAGCTGGCTAACCATGTGCTTTTTTTCTAGATGACCAAAACATGGTGTTCTATTATTAGCTGGGATGTGAATACACAAGCAGTATATTAAACTGGAATTATGTTTTAGGTTACACAGGCAAGTTTAACAATATTTGCCAGGGCATATTTTTTGTTATTGTAAATTGGATTATTTCACATGGAAAGCTAAAAAGGCTATGTTTTTAGCCAGGCTAAAGCCAGCTAGCAACTACTAGCAAGGGTAGGTGACTCTTCCTTGCTTTTAACAAAATGAGAAGACAAAAAAACAAAAACTAATGTTTCCCGGCGACGATATCATGCTACCAAAAGGTGTTTTCTGCACTCCACACGCACATAGATCTAAGGAGTGAATTTATTATTATTATTTTATAAATTTGACCTTTTATTTAACTAGGCAAGCTAAAGCTTGTAGTAAACTTAATGCTTAAAAGGATTTTTGGCAATGAGGCCCTTTTATCTCCTTCCCCAGAGTCAGATGAACTTGTGGATACCATTTTGTATGTCTCTGCATGCAGTTTGAAGAAAGTTGCTAACCTAGCGTTAGCTCAGTTGCTAACTGAAGACTATGGTAGCAGATACCAAGACCTCCAGTCATTGCGCTAACGCTAGTTAGCATTGGCTTGCGGAACTACCTCTTATCTTTCTTCATACTGAACACAGAGACATAAAAATAGTGTCCGGGAAGTTCGTCTGACTTTGGTGGAGTTACACATGCCAGAATCTCAAAGTTTTCCTTGTAACATCATGGTACAAGGTGACATCATGCTAATAGTATCGATACTGATATGTGTGACGAAGGAAAAACTCATGTTATACAGTGCCTTGCACGGCCCCCTTGAACTTTGCGACCTTTTGCCACATTTCAGGCTTCAAACATAAAGATATAAAACTGTATTTTTTTGTGAAGAATCAACAACAAGTGGGACACAATCATGAAGTGGAACGACATTTATTGGATATTTCAAACTTTTTTAACAAATCAAAAACTGAAAAATTGTGCGTGCAAAATTATTCAGCCCCCTTAAGTTAATACTTTGTAGCGCCACTTTTTGCTGCGATTACAGCTGTAAGTCGCTTGGGGTATGTCTCTATCAGTTTTGCACATCGAGAGACTGAAATTCTTTCCCATTCCTCCTTGCAAAACAGCTCGAGCTCAGTGAGGTTGGATGGAGAGTATTTGTGAACAGCAGTTTTCAGTTCTTTCCACAGATTCTCGATTGGATTCAGGTCTGGACTTTGACTTGGCCATTCTAACACCTGGATATGTTTATTTTTGAACCATTCCATTGTAGATTTTGCTTTATGTTTTGGATCATTGTCTTGTTGGAAGACAAATCTCCGTCCCAGTCTCAGGTCTTTTGCAGACTCCATCAGGTTTCCTTCCAGAATGGTCCTGTATTTGGCTCCATCCATCTTCCCATCAATTTTAACCATCTTCCCTGTCCCTGCTGAAGAAAAGCAGGCCCAAACCATGATGCTGCCACCACCATGTTTGACAGTGGGGATGGTGTGTTCAGCTGTGTTGCTTTTACGCCAAACATAACGTTTTGCATTGTTGCCAAAAAGTTCAATTTTGGTTTCATCTGACCAGAGCACCTTCTTCCACATGTTTGGTGTGTCTCCCAGGTGGCTTGTGGCAAACTTTAAACAACACTTTCTATGGATATCTTTAAGAAATGGCTTTCTTCTTGCCACTCTTCCATAAAGGCCAGATTTGTGCAATATACTTGTTGTCCTATGGACAGAGTCTCCCACCTCAGCTGTAGATCTCTGCAGTTCATCCAGAGTGATCATGGGCCTCTTGGCTGCATCTCTGATCAGTCTTCTCCTTGTATGAGCTGAAAGTTTAGAGGGACGGCCAGGTCTTGGTAGATTTGCAGTGGTCTGATACTCCTTCCATTTCAATATTATTGCTTGCACAGTGCTCCTTGGGATGTTTAAAGCTTGGGAAATCATTTTGTATCCAAATCCGGCTTTAAACTTCTTCACAACAGTATCTCGGACCTGCCTGGTGTGTTCCTTGTTCTTCATGATGCTCTCTGCGCTTTTAACGGACCTCTGAGACTATCACAGTGCAGGTGCATTTGTACGGAGACTTGATTACACACAGGTGGATTGTATTTATCATCATTAGTCATTTAGGTCAACATTGGATCATTCAGAGATCCTCACTGAACTTCTGGAGAGAGTTTGCTGCACTGAAAGTAAAGGGGCTGAATAATTTTGCACGCCCAATTATTCAGTTTTTGATTTGTTAAAAAAGTTTGAAATATACAATAAATGTCGTTCCACTTCATGATTGTGTCCCACTTGTTGTTGATTCTTCACAAAAAAATACAGTTTTATATCTTTATGTTTGAAGCCTGAAATGTGGCAAAAGGTCGCAAAGTTCAAGGGGGCCGAATACTTTCGCAAGGCACTGTATGTACAGACAATACTGGCTCTTCTCAGAGGAAATCACGTGACACTAGCATGTCCATTATGCTGCTTTATTGTTATAGTACTATACATCTGACGACCTGCTTCTAAGGATGGAAAGTTTACTGTAGGCTTACTTTTCTCTTTAAATAATAAGAGCTGTTACAACTATTCACAAAGAACACAAAGGTATTCACACTCAGAATAAAATGCACTTACAGTACACTCATCCCTTACTATAACTTGATATCAGCAGACTACATAACTATAACTTGACTTCGGAAGACTACCAATTATTTAAAAAAAATATTTTTTAAAAAGAAGGTAAAGTGAAAACAACTACTACTCAAAATCAAAAATCTCTGCCTCCTTGTCTTTCCAGAAAGTGAAACTCCTGTCTATGTATTTGCAAATCTCATCATTGCTGAAACTGGAAATGTCTGTTCCTTGTTTAATCAGAGCCCCTTCATCTGGTGTCGGGGTTTGGAGGATGACTATGGGCACAGGCCTGACCTCTGGTGGAAACGGTTGTTTCTCTACCTCTGGCAGTTCACACCGAGTCGTTGACACGTTCCCAAAGAACTTGGCCTTAATGTCCTTGAAGCCGTCCTTCCACTCACGGTTCCCGGCCTCGATGTCCATCATGACGGCCTTGTGGAACTCCCGGATGCTCTCCCAGGTGAAACGACCAACGTGGTCAAACACCTCAAAGCACAGCAGGTGTCTCATCTTCCTCTCGTCCGCGGGGAGTTCGAGTTCCAGGATGTGGAAGTACCCCAGCATAAAGAGGTCAAGGGTCAGACTGTCATAGTCCACCATCGCCCCGTCCACCTTGTGGAGGAATTAGAATCAGATTCAGAATCACAATCAGTGTGTGTGTGTGTAGAAAGTGTCTGTGTGTGTGTGTATAAAGTGCAGAATGACCTTGGGGAGGAACTGTTCAGGGGAGTATGGTGCCTGCTGCCGGTGGAGACGGCGGATCTGGCGAGACGGAACGCTGGAGATCATGCTCCTCCAATCACCAATCATCTTGTTGATGACACTCCTCTGTTTGAAGAAATGTCCCAGAGGCATCTGAGATCCCTTCTGTGGTCCCCTGCCATCTGTCCCCCCAGGTTTACCGCCAACCTCCTCCACACTGGCTCTCCTCTCGGCCTCTCTGGTCTTCAGGGTCACCGTGTAGGCGGACTTCTTCCAGTGGCCCAGGAACAGCACCACGATACGTTCCTTCCGTAGACTGGTGGTTTCCCTAACGTCGGTCATGTCGTCATCGCAGGCTATGCCTGAGTCACCGTTCCGGTCAGCTTCGGGGGCTGGGTTCATCTCTTTGGGCTGTTCCTGTGTTCCTCTGACCTCTGACCCCAGGCCTTCCTCCTGTGTGGCTGACATCGTGTGGACCTCTTCTTCTGTTTCTTGTTCATGACCTTCAAAGTTGGACTTCAGATTCCGGACAGAAACCCCAAACTGTTGGATCTCGGACTCTATCTGCTCCCTGCGCCCTCGGGTAGAGGTGGGTCTGTCTGGGCTCTGGGAGAACACAGTGGATAGCTCTGTGTTGGGCATCTTAGAATACGGCCCGTCTGCCAGGTTGGCCATCAGCAGGGACATGCTCTTTACGATGCCTGAGATGCGGTTGCACCACACGGGCAGAGGGACCTTAATTAAGGGATTACAATGGAAATAAGTAATTGACTTCATTGTGTGATTTTAGAAACATTGTTCATGTTTGTAAAATAGAATTACATATATAATTTAATAGGATCTCTGTGGTATATACACTGTTGAATTTTTTGTTGTTGTCAAATAAACTCAAACCTGAGACTCCTGGTTGGGGTTTCTGAACTGAGTGCTGGCTGTGATGTTGACGATGGGAGCTGGCAGGATGGTCCTGAGCTCCTCAGCCAGACGAGCTAGCTCTGTCTCATAGCCTTCACAGTTTTTCTGGTTGGACACGTTCTGGATCTGCTTCTCCAGGTAAATCAGGTCGTCCTCGGTCAGCAGCTCTCCAAACGGGCCCAGGATAGCGTTGTGGGCCTGTGAGTACCTCCAGTTCACCGCTTTGGAAGTGCTGTTCCCATTCTCCTACAAAGGTTGAGGAGACACAGTACAGAGGTTTTTAAATATACAGTACACGTCATATCACTGACATACACACGATGAGTTTGTTTTTTGGAACACAAGAAATTAGTAGACTTAATCTGGGTCTGAGAATCCGTCTCTTTATGTCCTGATTGGTGTAATGACTACGAATAACATGCCAGCTCTGTTGATGTGACCATACAGCATCATGAGTTATCCAATCAGGGCTGTGACCGTATTGGAATATGAAATCAGAGTGCCTCACCTTCCTCCTCTGGTCCTCCTCGTCCAATAGCCTGGCCTGTAGCTGACGCACCATGACCTGTCTCTTCCACTCAGCGATTGGCCGACCCCGCTCGTCATGGGTGGGAACCAGATAGTCAATGTCTGATAGGTTGGCCTCTTCCGTGGGCAGAACTACCATCCTGTTCTGTTGGCGAACAAAACAATATCAACAACAATTTACCATCAGTATAACAGCTTGTTGTATTAGTCCAATATGGAGACTGAGCTGGACGAGATGGGTCTCTCGTGGGACAGGGCAGAAACTGGCCAAAGACAAGACTCCAGTGGACAAGATGGGTCTCTCTTGGGACAGGGCAGAAACTGGCCAAAGACAGACTCCAGTGGACGAGATGGGTCTCTCGTGGGACAGGGCAGAAACTGTGGCCAAAGACAGACTCCAGTGGACAAGATGGGTCTCTCGTGGGACAGGGCAGAAACTGGCCAAAGACTGGGTCCACTTGTCCAGTGGACGAGATGGGTCTCTCGTGGGACAGGGCAGAAACTGTGGCCAAAGACAGACTCTAGTGGACGAGATGGGTCTCTCGTGGGACAGGGCAGAAACTGTGGCCAAAGACAGACTCCAGTGGACAAGATGGGTCCACTTGTCCAGTGGACGAGATGGGTCTCTCGTGGGACAGGGCAGAAACTGGCCAAAGACTGGGTCCAGTGGACGAGATGGGTCTCTCGTGGGACAGGGCAGAAACTGTGGCCAAAGACAGACTCTGGTGGACAAGATGGGTCTCTCGTGGGACAGGGCAGAAACTGTGGCCAAAGACAGACTCCAGTGGACGAGATGGGTCTCTCTTGGGACAGGGCAGAAACTGTGGCCAAAGACAGACTCCAGTGGACGAGATGGGTCTCTCTTGGGACAGGGCAGAAACTGGCCAAAGACTGGGTCCATTTGTCCAGTGGACGAGATGGGTCTCTCTTGGGACAGGGCAGAAACTGGCCAAAGACAGACTCCAGTGGATGAGATGGGTCTCTCTTGGGACAGGGCAGAAACTGGCCAAAGACAGACTCCAGTGGACAAGATGGGTCTCTCGTGGGACAGGGCAGAAACTGGCCAAAGACAGACTCCAGTGGACAAGATGGGTCTCTCGTGGGACAGGGCAGAAACTGTGGCCAAAGACAGACTCCAGTGGACGAGATGGGTCTCTCTTGGGACAGGGCAGAAACTGTGGCCAAAGACTGGGTCCACTTGTCCAGTGGACGAGATGGGTCTCTCGTGGGACAGGGCAGAAACTGGCCAAAGACAGACTCCAGTGGACAAGATGGGTCTCTCGTGGGACAGGGCAGAAACTGGCCAAAGACAGATTCCAGTGGACAAGATGGGTCCACTTGTCCAGTGGACGAGATGGGTCTATTTGTCCAGTGGACAAGATGGGTCTCTCGTGGGACAGGGCAGAAACTGTGGCCAAAGACAGACTCCAGTGGACAAGATGGGTCTCTCTTGGGACATGGCAGAAACTGTGGCCAAAGACAGACTCCAGTGGCATAAGATTTGTTGCCTTATGTCACACACCAAACAAAGAGGACTAAGTAAGTATTAGCCCAAGTAGAGAAAATATTTTTAAAAAGAGAAGTGATGTGATGCTTACTGCTTGTGCTACAGCTACTGTGGATATTTCTGTCTGTTTCAGAGATGTGATGGATTTCATGTTGTCGAGGAACTTTTTGTCACCGAGCAGGTTTTTGCCAGCCAGGAGATTTTTGTCAGAAGCTTTCGCCAGATCAACAGTTTTTACCTCAGCCTTTACCAGTATCTTACCCTGTTTAAGACAAAGAAAGTTAACATTCATTCCGTTATGACAGCTTGGCGGTACAAGTCTAAGAACATAAATTGAAACAACAGAAGAGGAAATCTGATGTCAGTGTTTACTGCGTGTGCTGCGTCAGCTGAAGACTTCATTTCAGTGAGGGGCTTTTTGTCAACAAGTGTAACGTTATTGGTCAGATCAACAGTAATCACTTCTTCAGAAGGTTTGTTCTGACTGATTCCGTCTGCCGAAAATGTATGTCTCACCACCATTTTACTCTGTTGAAGACAATACCGCACATCAGTTAAAAAAAACTTAGTCAAATAGACCTATTAGTCCGAGAACAGAAACAAGATATCAGAGAGTGAAGAGTAATTACAGCATTTGTTGAAGGTTCTGGAGACTTGATTTCACAGAGGAGTTTTTTCCCACCGAGCCCAAGGACATTTTGGGTCGGATCGACAGAAGACTGTTCAGAAGGTTTGACCTCTTCTGTGGAAAACGACACCATCTTACTCTGTTGAAGACAAAGCTATATCATTCATCATTCACATACGGTGTCCATATTAGGACAACCGCAGACACAGCAGGACTTGTTTCATTATCAGGATGTCCTAATACGGACACGATAATTATAACAGATTAATAATTAATTATAATTATAAGGAGTGTTCATACAAAAACACAAATATCTGAGGAAGAGCAAAGAGGAAATCCATCATCATCATCATCATCAGCATCATCATTTTTCTGTATTAGTTCAAGAACAACAAAACAAAAGCGTTCGGTTCAAAATCTGAACAAAAAAATATATATACAGTGCCTTGCGAAAGTATTCGGCCCCCTTGAACTTTGCGAATAATTTTGCACGCCCAATTTTTCAGTTTTTGATTTGTTAAAAAAAGTTTGAAATATCCAATAAATGTCGTTCCACTTCATGATTGTGTCCCACTTGTTGTTGATTCTTCACAAAAAAATACAGTTTTATATCTTTATGTTTGAAGCCTGAAATGTGGCAAAAGGTCGCAAAGTTCAAGGGGGCCGAATTCTTTCGCAAGGCACTGTATGTCTGAGGAAGAACTAACTACTGCAGTTGGTGAGGATTTCAATTCACAAAGGATCTTGTTTCCACCCAGCTGAACTTTGGTGAGATCAACAGTCATCTCTTCCACTTCTTCTACTACCTTATTCTGTAGAGGACAAAGAAGACCAACTATTCATAAGTATAACAGCCTGGTATATCATCCTAAAAAACAGGAAGAGACTTATCAAAGGGATGCTTACTGTTTGTGTTGATACTAGCTCTGATGGTTTCATTTCTGTCAGGAGCCCTTTGTCGCCATTGATTTTACCAGCCAGGAGGTTTTTGTCTGAAGCCTCGGTCAGATGGACAGGTTTCACCTCCTCGCTGCTTTGAGTTAAAGTTTTCACAACTGAAATAAAACAGTGACAGATGTGTTTGTTAGTGTATGTTTTAAACTAGAGCAGTGTCCTACTCGTGTTAACACATGGCATCAGACACAAAACATCAATTCCAAACGTCATGGATTGACCAATGATTGAACTGAACCAATGGTGAAATCAATTCCCAAACGTCATGGATTGACCAATGATTGAACTGAACCAATGGTGAAATCAATTCCAAACGTCATGGATTGCAAATAAATTCAATGAATGAACTGAACCAATGGTGAAATCAATTCCCAAACCAACTATTACAAGTAGTGACTTGCTTAGTTAAAACAATTGTTAAATAAATAAATGAATGAAGTAGAAATAAAGCGCAATACTGGTATGACACTAAACTGGTCGGGACGATGCCAGTATTGTGATAGTCGTTAGCATCGTGTCAAGGAAACAAAACACGAAGCGGATTTTCCTTCTGTAGGAAAACAACCCTAATGTTGGAAACAAACATATTATGTTGTCATCCAGAATCACATGTATTTATTTCTCGAGCTATAGCACACAATATTTTTTTTTTTTGTTTTCAAAAGACCAAAGTATTTGGTCTGCTTTGTGTTTTCATTTTTTTGCCATGTCAAAAAAATATTGGGATACTGGTATCATCACAAACTGGTGTTAACCCCTCACCTGTTGATGCCACTATAACGTGTCGTACACTGGAGATGGCAGACGGTTGTGGTTGAGAGGAGGATGAGGTGGGTTCAGGCAGAGGAGCAGGGTATTGAGCCTGAGGGTACTCCTCTGTCTCTGGTTGCTGGGCAGGAAAACAAAGAGATGGTGAATCTTTGGGATATAGCATATGGGCCTACATGGGATATTGGGTACTGGCCCACCTCTCAAACCTTGAGGCTATGTGATATATAGAGACAAATAATCACTGACGGAAGCTAGGTTAGAAGGTAGGTTAGTAGATAGGTTAGAAGCTAGGTTAAAAGGTAGGTTAGTAGATAGGTTAGAAGCTAGGTTAAAAGGTAGGTTAGTAGATAGGTTAGAAGGATATGCCTACATGGGATATTGTCACGTTCTGACCATCGTTCGTGTTCGTGTTTTCCTTGTTTTAGTGTTGGTCAGGACGTGAACATTTCAATGAAACATGGTGAAGCCCCAAAATTGCCCTCGCTGGAAGCCTGTGTTTCAGACATAAGGAAGTGGATGGCTGCAAACGTTCTACTTTTAAACTCGGACAAAACAGAGATGCTTGTTCTAGGTCCCAAGAAACAAAGAGATTTTCTGTTGAATCTGACAATTAATCTCGATGGTTGTACAGTCGTCTCAAATAAAACTGTGAAGGACCTCGGCGTTACTCTGGACCCTGATCTCTCTTTTGAAGAACATATCAAGACTGTTTCAAGGACAGCTTTTTTCCATCTACGTAACATTGCAAAAATCAGAAACCTTCTGTCCAAAAATGATGCAGAAAAATAAATCCATGCTTTTGTCACTTCTAGGTTAGACTACTGCAATGCTCTACTTTCCGGCTACCCGGATAAGGCACTAAATAAACTTCAGTTAGTGCTAAATTCGGCTGCTAGAATCCTGACTAGAACCCCAAAATTTGATCATATTACTCAAGTGCTAGCCTCCCTACACTGGTTTCCTGTTAAGGCAAGGGCTTTACTGCTAACCTACAAAGCATTACATGGGCTTGCTCCTACCTATCTGTCCGATTTGGTCCTGCCGTACACACCTACATGTACGCTATGGTCACAAGACGCAGGCCTCCTAATTGTCCCTAGAATTTCTAAGAAAACGGCTGGAGGCAGGGCTTTCTCCTATAGAGCTCCATTTATATGGAATGGTCTGCCTACCCATGTGAGAGACGCAAACTCGGTCTCAACCTTTAAGTCTTTACTGAAGACTCATCTCTTCAGTGGGTCATATGATTGAGTGTAGTCTGGCCCAGGAGTTTGAAGGTGAATGGAAAGGCACTGGAGCAAAGAACCACCCTTGCTGTCTCTGTCTGGCCGGTTCCCCTCTCTCCACTGGGATTCTCTGCCTCTAACCCTATTACAGAGGCTGAGTCACTGGCTTACTGGTGCTCTTCCATACCGTCCCTAGAAGGGGTGCGTTACTTCAGTGTGTTGAGTCACTGACGTGGTCTTCCTGTCTGGGTTGGTGCCCCCTTGGGTTGTGTCATGGCGGAGATCTTTGTGGGCTATACTCGGCCTTGTCTTAGGGTGGTAGGTTGGTGGTTGAAGATATCCCTCTAGTGGTGTGGGGGCTGTGCTTTGGCAAAGTGGGTGGGGTTATATCCTGCCTGTTTGGCCCTGTCCGGGGTTATCATCGGATGGGGCAACAGTGTCTCCTGAACCCTCCTGTCTCAGCCTCCAGTATTTATGCTGCAGTAGTTTATGTGTTAGGGAGCTAGGGTTAGTCTGTTGTATCTGGAGTATTTATCCTGTCTTATCCGGTGTCCTGTGTGAATTTAATTTTCTCTCTCTCTCTCTCTCTCTCTCTCTCTCTCTCTCTCTCTCTCTCTCTCTCTCTCTCTCTCTCTCTCTCTCTCTCTCTCTCTCTCTCTCTCTCTCTCAGTTTTAGGCTGAGTTTCTGTACAGCACTTTGAGATATCAGCTGATGTAAGAAGGGCTATTTAAATACATTTTATTTGGTTAGTAGGTAGGTTAGAAGATAAGTTAGTAGCTAGGTTTCGAAGCTAGGTTAGAAGCTAGGTTAGAAGCTATGTTAGAAGCTAGGCGAGTAGCTAGGTTAGAAGAGCTAGGTTAGTAGCTAGGTTAGAAGCTAGGTTAGTAGCTAGGTTAGAATCTATGTTAGAAGCTAGATTAGTAGCTATGTTAGAAGCTAGGTTAGTAGCTAGGTTATAAGCTAGGTTAGAAGCTAGGTTAGAAGAGCTAGGTTTGTAGGTATGTTAGAAGCTAGATTAGTAGCTATGTTAGAAGCTAGGTTAGTAGCTAGGTTATAAGCTAGGTTAGAAGCTAGGTTAGAAGAGCTAGGTTTGTAGGTATGTTAAAAGCTAGTTTAGTAGATATGTTAGTAGCTAGGTTAGTAGATATGTTAGAAGCTAGTTTAGTAGATAGGTTAGAAGCTAGGTTAGAAGCTAGGTTAGAAGCTAGGTTAGTAGATAGGTTAGAAGCTATGTTAGAAGCTAGGTTAGAAGCTAGGCTAGAACCTATGTTAGAAGCTAGTTTAGTAGCTATGTTAGAAGCTAGGTTTCCATCAAATTTGCATAAAATAATATGCACATTTTCCCACCAGAAATGTGTTTCCATCAAACATATTTTTTTGCGGATAAAAGTCTGTGTGATGACGTAGTGCACATAAAGATAATGTTTGCGGTTCAATTCCCATGTACTGAATGAAAAATACAAGGAAATTGGTTTCCATCGCATTTTCAACTCTGATAGTTTTGTTATATAGCAAATGTGCTCACTCTGGTCTTGGTACGTGCGCTCTAGCCAACAGCTGGCAGACACAGTACGGGTAGGCTAGCTACATTATGAGATTATTATGGATAAGAGAATATTATTTTTATTTGTCAAATGGCAGCCAAGCATCGATCATCATGTCACCAGAATAAGACCCTCGATATTTATTGGAAAGGAGCATCAAGCTCATCACCGTGCACATTCACCACCTTGTGAAGTGGGAGGACGAAGCCTAGAGAGGAACCAGACTCAGAGAGAGGATCATCTAGAGAGTATCCAGACTCAGATGGGAAGCCCATCTAGAGAGCATCCAGACTCAGATGGGAAGCAAATCTAGAGAGGAACCAGACTCAGATGCCAACCATCAGCTCGGTATCATACTGTCAGTATGTCAGCCAATCACCTTTGAGCTCTCCATATTTGTTTTGTTGTTATTGTGGAAGTAGTCCCGGCCGGGGTCGCTAAGGCGACGGTAGTAGTCCTCTTTACTGGGCTGCCACGCCACAGCCTGTCTCCCCCTCACATCCTCCTCTACCGGACCTAGTTCTTCTATTGGCTGGTCTGATGAGAAGGGCTGGGAGGGGGACAGAGAGAGAGAGAGAGAAAGAAGCTCAGATCGGTGAGGTACAATGAGTTCAGAACAGAGTAGAAAGGAGAGGAAAATAAAGAAATAAAGGATTAGGGAGTGGAGTAGAAAGAAACAAACCTTGCATGTATTGGCAGGATTTCAACCCCTGTGGGGAGGATGCAGGATATATGGAAGCGTTTAGATCTCCCCTAATGAACCTGTGATGTCCTAATGGAGGCCATGCACAATGCAGATCAAATTCTGCTCTCAAAGGACAGGAATAAAAACCCACAACCTCTGTGTTCCAAACGGGACCCTATTCCCTATATAGTGCACTTCTGTTGACCAGAGCCCCTAAGGCTCTAGTGTACAGTATAGGGAATAGGGTGCCATTTGGAACACACTAAACATCAAAGGCGGGGCTGATACGCTGCAGAACACTGTTGTGCTTTGTCTCCAAGGAGTGGTCCCAGCCATTTCCACACTCACGCCACTTTGATGTACGCTGTGACATTGCGCCATTGCTCTCGCTGCGGAGTTAACTTCAAGATGCTGCAGACAAGGTCCCTAGCTCCTAACCGACTTTGCAGTATTTTTGTTGTGTTATTTCTTACATTATTTGCTCAGAACGTTTTCTTGCATTATTACCTATAGCCGAAAACAACGATTATTAGATTGGCGGTCACCAGCGTAACGACCAGAAATTTGACTTTCCTGAAGTGGATTCTTTGTTCATACCCCCAGAGGCATTTTCACTCATCTCAGGGGCTGCTCCAAGACACCGCCTACGAAGAAGAGGAATACGGAGTGAGCTTTTAGTCCGACTCAGGGGGCGTTCATACTGTTCAACGCATACGCATTACTTGCTAATGTTCAGTCCATGGACAATAAAGTAGACGAGCTCAGAGCGAGGATCTCCTTCCAGGGAGACATCAGGGACTGTAACATACTCCGGAATCATAGCTCTCTCCGGATATACTGTCCCCGTCCATACAGCAAGCGGGGTTCTCCATACATCATGCGGACAGGAAGAAAGATAGAACTCTCTGGGAAGAAGAAAGACGGAGGTGTATGTTTCAGGATTAACTATCATGGTGTGATTGTGTTAACGTACAGGAACAATTCTCCCAATCTGGAATACCTCAATATAAAATGCAGACTTTTCTTTTGTCTCTCCCGAGAGAATTCTCTTGTCACGGCCGTGTTTATTCCCCCTCAAGTTGACACTGTGACGGCTCTCAAGGAACTACATTGGACTTTGTGCAAAACTGGAAAGCCGCATATCCTGAGGCCGCATTTATTGTAGCTTGGGACCAATAAAGCAAATCTGAGGAAAATGCTACCAAAGTCTTAACAACACATCGCCTGCACTACTTGTTCATCAAGAAACTCTTGACCATTGCTACTCCCCCTTCCGGGACGGCTAAGGAGCCCTCTCCTGACCTCCTTTTGGCCAATCAGATCACTTCTCCACATTCTGCTCCTCCTTTCCTATAGGCAGAAACTTAAACAGGAAGTTCCCGTGGTAAGGTCTGTTCAATGTTGTTCTGACCAATCAGAATCTATGCTTCAAGATTGTCTTGATCAAGCGGACTGGGATATGTTCCGGGTTGCCTCTGAGAATAACATTGACGTATACACTGACTCGGTGACAGAGTTCATCAGGAAGTGGTATAGCGGATGTTGTTCCCAGTGTGAGGATTATTATAACTAAAACCTTCTGGATAGGTGGCAGCATTTACGCAAAACTGAAATCGCAGGCCTGATTACCAACAACGATGAGACAGCCGACAGGGAGGAGGTGAGGGCCCTGGTGAAGTGGTGCCAGGAAAATAACCTCTCTCTCTCAGTGTAGCCTAGTGGTTAGAGCGTTGGACTAGTAACCGAAAGGTTGCAAGTTCGAATACCCGAGCTGACAATGTACAAATCTGTCGTTCTGCCCCTGAACAGGCAGTTAACCCACTGTTCCTAGGCCGTCATTGAAAATAAGACTGACTTGCCTAGTTAAATAAAGGTTAAAAAATGTCAACAAAATGAAGGAGCTGATCGTGGACTTCAGGAAGTATCAGAGAGAGCACGACCCCATCCACATAGAAAAGCTTCAAGCTTCTCAGTGAGTACATCAATGACAACCTGGAATAGTCCATCCACACAGACAGTGTGGTGAAGAAGGCGCAACAGCACCTCTTCAACCTCAGGAGGCTGAAGAAATTCGGGCCTGGCCCCTAACACCCTCACTAACTTCTGCAGACGCACCATTGAGAGCATCCTGTCGGGCTGTACCGCCTGGTACGGCAACTGCACCATCCGCAACCGCAGGGCTCTCCAGATGGTGGTGTGGTCAACACAATGCATCACCGGGGGCACACCGCCTGCCCTCCAGGACATCTAAGGCACCAGGTGTCACAAGAAGCCCCAAAATTTCATCAAGGACCTGAGCAATGGCTTGTTCACCCCGCTTCCCGGCGGAGATAGTACCTACTAGCTGGCCTCCGCCCAGTACCCTGCACTGAACCTTAGAGCGCTGCTCTATGTACAGTTGAAGTCGGAAGTTTACATACACCTTAGCCAAATACATTTAAAATCAGTTTTTCACAATTCCTGACATTTAATCCTAGTAAATATTCTGTTTTGGGTCAGTTAGGATCACCACTTCATTTTAAGAATGTGAAATGTCAGAATAATAGTAGAGAGAAGGATTTATTTCAGCTTTTTTTTCTTTCATCACATTGGGTCAAATGTTTCAGGTAGCCTTCCACAAGCTTCCCACAATAAGTTGGGTGGATGTTGGCCCATTCCTCCTGACAGAGCTGGTGTAACTGAGTCAGGTTTGTAGGCCTCCTTGCTCACACACGCTTTTTCAGTTCTGCCCACACATGTTCTACAAGATTTAGGTCAGGGATTTGTGATGGCCACTCCAATACCTTGACTTTGTTTTCCTTAAGCCATTATGACACAACTTTGAAAGTGTGCTTGGGGTCATTGTCCATTTGGAAGACCCATTTGCGACCAAGCTTTAACTTCCTGACTGATGTCTTGAGATGTTGCTTCAATATATCCACATAATTTTCCTACCTCATGATGCCATCTATTTTGTGAAGTGCACCAGTCCCTCCTGCAGCAAAGCACCCCCACATGATGCTGCTACCCCCGTGCTTCATGGTTGGGATGGTGTTCTTCGGCTTGCAAGCATCCCCCTTTTTCCTCCAAACATAAATATTGTCATTATGGCCAAACAGTTCTATTTTTGTTTCATCAGACCAGAGGACATTTCTTCAAAAAGTACAATCTTTGTCCACATATGGAGTTGCAAACCGTAGTCTAGCTTTTTTTGTGGCCGTTTTGGAGAAATGGCTTCTTCCTTGCTGAGCGGCCTTTCAGGTTATGTCGATATAGGAGTCATTTTTACTGTGGATATAGATACTTTTGTACCTGTTTCCTCCAGCATCTTCACAAGGTCCTTTGCTGTTATTCTGGGATTGATTTGCACTTTTCGCACCAAAGTACGTTTATCTCTAGGAGACAGAACGCGTTTCCTTCCTGAGCGGTTGCCTTGATGACAGCTTTGCACACTCTTGGCATTCTCCCAACCAGCTTCATGAGGTAGTCACCTGGAATGCATTTCAATCAACAGGTGTGCCTTGTTAAAAGTTCATTTGTGGAATGTCTTTCCTTCTTAATGCTTTTGAGCCAATCAGTTGTGTTGTAGGGGTGGTATACAGAAGATAGTCCTATTTGGCATTCTCTCAACCAGCTTCGTGAGGAATGCTTTTCCAACAGTCTTGAAGGAGTTGTGTATATATATATATATATATATATATATATATAATATATATACAGGACACACCTACTCATTCAAGGGTTTTTCTTTATTGACTATTTTCTATATTGTAGAATAGTGACGACATCATAACTATGAAATAACACATATGGAATCATGTAGTAACCAAAAGAGCGTTAAACAAATCAAAATAGATTTGAGATAATTCAAAGTAGCCACCCTTTTCCTTGATGACAGTCTTGCACACTCTAGGCATTCTCTCAACCAGCATCATGAGGAATTATTTTCCAACAGACTTGAAGGCGTTCCCACATATGCTGAGCACTTGGCTGCTTTAACATCCCTCTGCGGTGTGTCCTGTATATATATATATGTATATATATATATAGTATATATATATATATAGTGCCTTGCAAAGGTATTCATCCCCTTGGCGTTTTCCTATTTTGTTGCATTACAAGCTGTAATTTAAATGGAATACTTTTGCAAGGCACTGCACTGAGTGTATAAAACATTAGGAACCTCTTCCTAATATTGAGTTGCATCTCCTATTCCCCTCAGAACAGCCTCAATTCGTTGGGGCATGGACTCTACAAGGTGTCCAAAGCATTCCACAGGGATGCTGGCCCATGTTGACTCCAATGCTTCCCACAGTTGTGTCAAGTTGGCTGGATGTCCTAAGGGTGGTGGACCATTCTTGATACACACGGGAAACTGTTGAATGTGAAAAACTCAGCAGTATAGCAGTTCTTGACACACTCAAACCGGTACACCTGGAACCTTCTACCATACCCTCGTTCAAAGGCAATTAAATATTTTGTCTTTCCCATTCATCCTCTGAATGTCACACATACACAATCCCTATCTCAAGGCTTAAAAATCCTTCTTTAACCTGTCTCCTCCCCTTTATCTACTCTGATTGAAGTGGATTTAACAGCTGACATCAATAAAAGATCATAGCTTTAACCTGGATTCACCTGGTCAGTTCATGTCATCGAAAGAGCAGGTATGTTTTGTATAGTCAGTGTACATACTGTATATATGTTTTGGGGTGATTTTTTTTTGTAGTATTTACATTATTTTGAGGGGGGGGGGGCAGTAACTGAAAGGTCGCTGTTTTGAATCCCCAAGCAGACTATGTGAAAAAGCCGCTCGATGTGCCCTTGAGCAAGGCTAAGGAAAAGAGCGTTTCCTAATTGACTAACGTGACATAGAAAAAGAGACAAACAGTCACACATCTGTTGTTGTTCTTGGCTCTGTACTCCAGCACTTTGGACATGAAATGAAATGTGTTGCTTTTATGAATTTTGTCTTGTTGCTTTTTGTCCTATGTTGCTCTGTCTGTATGCTACGTCTTGCTTGTCCTATGTTGCTCTGTCTGTATGCTACGTCTTGCTTGTCCTATGTTGCTCTGTCTGTATGCTACGTCTTGCTTGTCCTATGTTGCTCTGTCTGTATGCTATGTCTTGCTTGTCCTATGTTTCTCTGTCTGTATGCTATGTCTTGCTTGTCCTATGTTGCTCTGTCTGTATGCTACGTCTTGCTTGTCCTATGTTGCTCTGCGTGCGCTCACTGCTCAATGATTGTCTATATTGTAATTGTTTTTAATAACCTGCCCAGGGACTGAGGTTGAAAATTAGCCGGCCGGCTAAAACCGGCACTTTTACTGAAACGTTGATTAATGTGCACTGTCCCTGTAAAAATGAATAATAAACTAAAAACTCAATGACTATGAGGTAAAAGTGCAGACTGTCAGCATAAAATTGAAGGTATTCTCATCCATATTGGGTGAAGCATTTATAAAGTACAGCAGTTTTTGTACATAGTCCCCCCATTTTAAGAGACCAAAATCATTGGGACAAATTCACTTATATGTGTATCAAAGTAATAAAAAGGAAAGTATTTGGTCCCATATTAATTTCACGCAATGTCTATATCAAGGTTGTGACTCTACACATTTGTTGGATAATCCTGAATGAATTGTGAATAATGATGAGTGAGAAAGTTACAGATGCATAAATATCATTCCCACCCCAAAAATGCTAACCTCTCCTGTGATTTGTAATGGGAAGTTAGCATGTCTTGGGGGTATGATATAAAATGCTAACCTCTCCTGTGATTTGTAATGGGAAGTTAGAATTTTATATCATACCCCCAAGACATGCTAACTATCCCTGTTATTGTAATGGTGAGAGGTTAGCATGTCTTAGGGTATGATATAAAATGCTAACCTCCCTTGTTATTGTAATGGTGAGAGGTTAGCATGTCTTAGGGTATGATATAAAATGCTAACCTGCCCTGTTATTGTAATGAGAGGTTAGCATGTCTTGGTGTATGATCTAAAATGCTAACCTCCCCTGTTATTGTAATGGTGAGAGGTTAGCATGTCTTGGGGGTATGCTAACGTCCCCTGTTATTGTAATGGTGAGAGGTTAGCATGTCTTGGGGGTATGCTAACGTCCCCTGTTATTGTAATGGTGAGAGGTTAGCATGTCTTGGAGGTATGATATTTTCATTTATTCAGGATTATCCGTAATCATTGTAGCATCCACATTAATGTAGAAGTGTGTAAAAAATATATTCACAATAAAAGTGACTTCAAAATGAAACAATTCATTATTTACCATCAATTTACCGTACGAGCCAAGCATTTGGACACGCCTACTCATTCAATGGTTTTTCTTTATGTTAAACATTGTACAATAATAGTGAAGACGTCAAAACTACAGTGGTAGGCTTGATTACCAACAACAACGACGAGACGGCCTACAGGGAGGAGGTGAGGGCCCTCGGAGTGTGGTGTCAGGAAAATAACCTCACACTCAACGTCAACAAAACTAAGGAGATGATTGTGGACTTCAGGAAACAGCAGAGGGAACACCCCTCTATCCACATCGATGGAACAGTAGTGGAGAGGGTAGTAAGTTTTAAGTTCCTCGGTGTACACATCACAGACAAACTGAATTGGTCCACCCACACAGACAGTATCGCGAAGAAGGCGCAGGAGCGCCTCTTCAACCTCAGGAGGTTGAAGAAATCCGGCTTGTCACCAAAAGCACTCACAAACTTCTACAGATGCACAATCGAGAGCATCCTGTCGGGCTGTATCACCGCCTGGTACGGCAACTGCTCCGCCCACAACCGTAAGGCTCTCCAGAGAGTAGTGAGGTCTGCACAACGCATCACCGGGGGCAAACTACCTGCCCTCCAGGACACCTACACCACCCGATGTCACAGGAAGGCCATAAAGATCATCAACGACAACAACCACCCGAGCCACTGCCTGTTCACCCCACTATCATCCAGAAGGCGAGGTCAGTACAGTTGCATCAAAGCTGGGACCGAGAGACTGAAAAACAGCTTCTATCTCAAGGCCATCAGACTGTTAAACAGCCACCACTAACATTGAGTGGCTGCTGCCAACACACTGACTCAACTCCAGCCACTTTAATAATGGGAATTGATGGAAATTAATGTAAAATATATCACTAGCCACTTTAAACAATGCTACTTAATATAATGTTCACATACCATACATTACTCATCTCATTTGTATATACTGTACCCTATATCATCTACTGCATCTTTATGTAATACATGTATCACTAGCCACTTTAAACTATGCCACTTTGTTTACATACACTACATTACTCATCTCATATGTATATACTGTACTCTATATCATCTACTGCATCTTTATGTAATACATGTATCACTAGCCACTTTAAACTATGCCACTTTGTTTACATACACTACATTACTCATCTCATATGTATATACTGTACTCGAAACCATCTACTGCATCTTGCCTATGCCGCTCTGTACCATCACTCATTCATATATCTTTATGTACATATTCTTTATCCCTTTACACTTGTGTGTATAAGGTAGTTGTTGTGGAATTGTTAGGTTAGATTACTCGTTGGTTATTACTGCGTTGTCGGAACTAAAAGCATTTCGCTTCACTCGCATTAACATCTGCTAACCATGTGTATGTGACAAATAAAATTTGATTTGAAATAACACATACTGACCAAATGTATTTTAGATTGCCTTGATGCCCACGTTCACATAACGAGTTCCAGACAAAATGGTTTGTTGAGATCGGTGTGGAAGAACTTGACTGGCCTGCACAGAGCCCTGACCTAAACCTCACCGAACACCTTTGGGATGAATTGGAACGCCGACTGCGAGCCAGGCCTAATCTTCCAACATCAGTGCCCGACCTCACTAACGCTCTTGTGGCTGAATGGAAGCAAGTCCCCCGCAGCAAATGTTCCAACATCTTAGTGGAAAGCCTTCCCAGAAGAGTGGAGGCAAAGGGGGGACCAACTCCATATTAATGCCCATGGTAGGTGTCCACATTTAGCCCCTTGCGAATTGAAGGAAAATGATGAAACACAGAGAGACGAAAGATACATTTAAAGTTTTAGAATTTTTTTCTTGGTACATTTTTTGGTGAAGTCTAGTTTCCCTTGACATCCATGAATAACACTGCTTCCAATGTCGTTTTAGAGAATTACATCTAACCGGTCTCAAAACCGCAGACATTTATGGCGTTGTGTGGGCGAGCGTTTTGCTGATGTCAACGGAGTGAACAGAGTGCCCCATGGTGGAGGTGGGGTTATGGTATGGGCAATCATAAGCTACGGACAACGAACACAATTGCATTTTTATCGACGGCAATTTTAATGCACAAAGATATCTTGACGAGATCCTGAGGCCCATTGCCGTGTCATTTATCCACCGCCATCACTACATGTTTCAGCATGAAAATTAACAGTCTCATGTCGCAAGGATCTGTACACAATTCCTGGAAGATAAAAATGTCCCAGTTCTTCAATGATCTATGTACTCACCAGACATGTCACCCATTGAGCATGTTTGGGATGCTCTGGATAGTTGTGTACGACAGCACGCTCCAGTTCCTGCTAATATCCAGCAACTTCGCACATCCATTGAAGAGGAGTGGGGACAACATTCCACCAGCCACAATCAACAGCCTGATCAACTCTATGTGAAGGAGATGTGTCACGCTGCATGAGGTAAATGTTGGTCACACCAGATACTGACTGGTTCTGATCCAAGGTTTAAGGTCTCTGTGACCAACAGATGCATATCTGTATTCCCAGTCATGTGAAATCCATAGATCAACTCTATGTGAAGGAGATGTGTCACGCTGCATGAGGTAAATGTTGGTCACACCAGATACTGACTGGTTCTGATCCAAGGTTTAAGGTCTCTGTGACCAACAGATGCATATCTGTATTCCCAGTCATGTGAAATCCATAGATCAACTCTATGTGAAGGAGATGTGTCACGCTGCATGAGGTAAATGTTGGTCACACCAGATACTGACTGGTTCTGATCCAAGGTTTAAGGTCTCTGTGACCAACAGACGCATATCTGTATTCCCAGTCATGTGAAATCCATAGATCAACTCTATGTGAAGGAGATGTGTCTCTTTTTTTTCCCTACAGTTTTCTTTCTATTGTGTTATTGACTTGTTAATTGTTTCTTCCATGTGTAACTCTGTGTTGTCTGTTCACACTGCTATGCTTTATTTTGGCCAGGTCGCAGTTGTAAATGAGAACTTGTTCTCAACTAGCCTACCTGGTTAAATAAAGGTGAAATAACATTTTAAAAAATGTCGATCACACCAGATACTGACTGGTTTTCATGATCCACGCCCCTACCTTTTTTTTAAAAGGAATCTGTGACCAACAGATGCATATCTGTATTCCCAGTCACGTGAAATCCATAGATCAACTCTATGTGAAGGAGATGTGTCACGCTGCATGAGGTAAATGTTGGTCACACCAGATACTGACTGGTTCTGATCCAAGGTTTAAGGTCTCTGTGACCAACAGATGCATATCTGTATTCCCAGTCACGTGAAATCCATAGATCAACTCTATGTGAAGGAGATGTGTCACGCTGCATGAGGTAAATGTTGGTCACACCAGATACTGACTGGTTCTGATCCAAGGTTTAAGGTCTCTGTGACCAACAGATGCATATCTGTATTCCCAGTCACGTGAAATCCGTAGATTAGAGCCTCATTTATTTATTTCAAATGACTGATTTTCTTCTATGTAACTCAGTAAAATGTTCCAAGTTGTTGCATGTTGCGTCAGTATAGTATCCTACCCCTGGCCTAGCTAATCAACACTATTGACAAGCGTTTGACTTAAAAGCATTGTATCAAATAAATCCATAGCAATCAACAAAATCAATAAGTAACTTACGGCTCAGACCCGAGTGAGTCCTTCAGTCAGTCAGTTAGTTAGTTATCCAGTCAGTCAGCCCTCAATGATGAAGATGTGACAGAATCTGCCGACAGTTACCCAGTCAGTCAGCCAGCCATCCAGCCTGCCAGGTAACCAGGCAGCTAGCCATTCAGTCAGTCAGTCAGCCAGCCATCCAGCCTGCCAGGTAACCAGGCAGCCAGTCATTCAGGTAGGTGTTTGACACCCCCATGAACAGACAGCTAGCCTCCACACTGCCCCGAGGGCCGCTCTGCCAGCCAATAAACAATAACACTGATCGGAGAATAGTGTTAATTATTAAGGTGTAGGATGGGATGGCCGGTAATGTCCCTAATGCAGGACAAACCAATAGCTATGTTGTTGTGGCACCGAACAAAGGAAGAGAACTGTCCCAATGGCATCCTATTTCTTTTATAGTGCACTAGTTTTGACCAGAGCCCTGTGGACCCTGGTCTAAAGTAGTGTACTATATAGGGAATATGGAGCCATAGGGTCCTGGTCTAAAGTAGTGCACTATATAGGGAATATGGAGCCATAGGGTCCTGGTCTAAAGTAGTGCACTATATAGGGAATAGGGTGCCATAGGGTCCTGGTCTAAAGTAGTGCACTATATAGGGAATAGGGTGCCATAGGGTCCTGGTCTAAAGTAGTGCACTATGTAGGGAATATGGAGCCATAGGGTCCTGGTCTAAAGTAGTGCACTATATAGGGAATAGGGTGTCATTTGGTACGATACCTATATCTGTCAAAGCTGCTGGAAAAGATACATTTTATACAGAAAATGTATTTGGACATGAATTCAAATGAGTGGATTCGGCTATTTCAGACACACCCGTTGCTGACAGGTTTATAAAATCGAGCACACAACCATGCAATCTCCATAGACAAACATTGGCAGTAGAATGGCCTTACTGAATTGCTCAGCGACTTTCAAAGTGGCACAGTCATAGGATGCCACCTTTCCAACAAGTCAGTTCGACAAATTTCTGCCTCGGTCAACTGTAAGTGCTGTTATTTTGAAGTGGAAACATGTTTCAGCTGATCATTATCCCCGTTCCAGCTGATCATTATGTCCGTTCCAACTGATCATTATATCTGTTTCAGCCCATCACTATCCCCGTTTCAGCTGATCATTATCTCCATTCCAACTGATCACTATCTCCGTTTCAGCTGATCACTATCTCCGTTCCAGCTGATCACTATCTCCATTTCAGCTGATCATTACTCCTGTTTCAGCTGATCCTAATCCCTGTTTCAGCCGATCCGTATCCCTGTTTCAGCCGACCCGTATCCCTGTTTCAGCCGATCCGTATCGCTGTTTCAGCCGATCCGTATCCCTGTTTCAGCCGATCCTTATCCCTGTTTCAGCCGATCCTTATCTCTGTTTCAGCCGATCCTCATCCGTTTCAGCCGATCCTCATCCCTGTTTCAGCTGATCCTCATCCCTGTTTCAGCTGATCCGTATCCCGGTTTCAGCCGATCCGTATCCCTGTTTCAGCCGATCCGTATCCCTGTTTCAGCTGATCCGTATCCCTGTTTCAGCTGATCCGTATCCCTGTTTCAGCTGATCCGTATCCCTGTTTCAGCTGATACGTATCCCTGTTTCAGCTGATACGTATCCCTGTTTCAGCCGATGTTTCAGCTGATGGATGTGAAGGCCCTTTCTTGACTTTCCAATGTAAAAAAATAAATAAAACACATTTCAAGAAGTCCACTGTCTTTGTGTGTGAATGAAGAGCGGAAGTCCTGGGCTGTGTCCCAAATGACACCCTATTCCCTATATAGTGCACCCTATTCCCTACATAGTGCACTATGAAGAGAATAGGGTGCGATTTGGGACAAAACCCTCAATGCGTGTAAAATAAACTGGAGGTCGACCGAATATGATTTTTCAACGCCGATACCGATTATTGGAGGACCAAAAAAAGCCGATACCGATTAATAATAATGACAATTACAACAATACTGAACGAACACTTATTTTAACCTAATATAATCCATCAATAAAATCTATTTAGCCTCAAATAAATAATGAAACATGTTCAATTTGGTTTAAAAAATGCAAAAACAAAGTGTTGGAGAAGAAAGTAAAAGTGCAATATGTGCCATGTAAGAAAGCTAACGTTTCAGTTCCTTGCTCAGAACATGAGAACATATGAAAGCTGGTGGTTCCTTTTAACATGAGTCTTCAATATTTGAGGGTAAGAAGTTTTAGGTTGTAGTTATTTTAGGAATAATATGACTATTTCTCTCTACACCATTTGTATTTCATTAACCTTTGACTATTGGATGTTCTTATAGGCACTTTAGTATTGCCAGTGTTACAGTATAGCTTCCGTCCCTCTCCTCGTTCCTCCCTGGGCTCGAACCAGGAACACAACGACAACAGCCACCCTCGACGCAGCGTTACCCATGCAGAGCAAGGGGAACAACTACTCCAAGTCTCAGAGCAAGTGACGTTTGAAACGCTATTAGCGCGCACCCCGCTAACTAGCTAGCCATTTCACATCGGTTACACAAGTCTAATCTCGGGAGTTGATGGGCTTGAAGTCATAAACAGCGCAATGCTTGACACACAACGAAGAGCTGCTGGCAAAACGCACGAAGGTACTGTTTGAATGAATGCTTATGAGCCTGCTGCTGCCTACCATCGCTCAGTCAGACTGCTCTATCAAATCATAGACTTAGTTATAACATAATAACACACAGAAATACGAGCCTTAGGTCATTAATAGGGTCGAATCCGGAAACTATCATCTCGAAAACAAGACGTTTATTCTTTCATTGAAATACGGAACCGTTCCGTATTTGATCTAACGGGTGGCATCACTAAGTCTAAATATTCCTGTTACGTTGCACTACCTTCAATGTTATGTCATAATTACGTAAAATTATGGCAAATTAGGAGGCCCGAAATGTTGCATATACACTGAATCTGGGTACAATGAACGCAAGAGAAGTGACACAATTTCACCTGGTAAAAATTGCCTGCTAACCTGGATTTCTTTTATCTAAATATGCAGGGTTAAAAATATATACTTCTGTGTATTGATTTTAAGAAAGGCATTGATGTTTATGGTTAGGTACACATTGGAGCAACGACAGTCCTTTTTCACAAATACGCACCACATCGATTATATGCAACGCAGAACACGCTAGATAAACTAGTAATATCATCAACCATGTGTAGTTAACTAGTGTTTATGATTGATTGATTGTTTTTTATAAGATAAGTTTAATGCTAGCTAGCAACCTACCTTAGCTTACTGCATTCGCGTAACAGGCAGGCTCCTCGTGGAGTGCAATGTAATCAGGTGTTAGAGCGTTGGACTAGTTAACTGTAAGGTTGCAAGATTGAATCCCCCGAGCTGACAAGGTGAAAATCTGTCGTTCTGCCCCTGAACGAGGCAGTTAACCCACCATTCATTCCTAGGCCGTCACTGAAAATAAGAATGTGTTGTTAACTGACTTGCCTCGTTAAATAAAGGTGTGTAAAAAAAAATGTTTAAAAAATCGTCCAAATCGGTGTCCAAAAATACAGATTTCCGATTGTTATGAAAACTTGAAATCGGCCATTCCGATTAATCGGTCGACCTCTAAAATAAACCCAACACCACAAGGTTGTTTATTTGATTGCAGCTGTTTCTGAAGGAGAGGCACTAATGCCGGTAAGAGGTGAGCAGAGCTGCTGGCTGGCTGGCTGACTGACTGGATAGCTGGATGGCTGGCTGACTGACTGACTGGCTGGCTGGCTGGCTGACTGACTGGATAGCTGGATGGCTGGCTGACTGACCGACTGGACGGCTGTAGCAGAATGCTAGCTAAATAAGGAGGAGGGAAGGTGACCTCTTTAGGATTAAAAACCAAACATCAGGAAATACCTAGCCCGCAACACTCTGGCCACCAGGCCTGTTAAAGCTGCCGATCAGAAAACGAGACCAAGTGACGAACAGACACTTTAGAACAGACAGAAACAACGCCGTGAATTACACAGTGCTCTGTGAACGCGTGACACTAAGGGACGTGTAATTTAAAAGGGGTAGTGGATTTATACTGCAAGGTTTTTCACAGAACTACTGTTCGCAATGCCTTCAATTTCATGGGATAGAATAGATTAAAAAGTACAAGCATTAAACTTGAGAGTTTACATTTTTACACGAGATTTTAGAGTCTTTGTTGAGAATATTTCACCAAAGCCCTATTTTAATCTAAACTAATCTGCGGAGTTAAAAAAATTATAATAATTCTATCATAATATGATATGCTATGTGTAATGTGTGATCTGGAAACAAAACGTGACACTCGATCAAACCGAGGACGACGTGTGTTTGAAGCCAACATGACATCCTGCTCCCGAGGGATAGAGTTTTCGGGTTCCAGGCTTCCACAACCGCTGTAAAAACGATGAAACCCGAAGCCCTCAGATCTCATAACCGGCTCAGGCCCCTAGGCCAGGCCCTCTCCCCGCCACCTGAGCTTCCTATCTGGGGTAACTGATAGGTCCCAGGGGCTCACGGCGGCTCCAATCCACAGCTGCAACACTGCAGCGCCAGCATGCTCCACAGTTAATTAGCTGTCCCATTGTTAACAAGAGGAAGGAGGGTTATTTTAGGTGAAGGGGGAGGTGAAGCTAAACCCGCCAGCCAAACCTCGCTGGGTACTCTCCAAATGGCACCATATTCCCTATATAGTGCACTACCTCTGACCAGGGCTGGCACCCTATTCCCTATATAGTGCACTACCTCTGACCAGGGCTGGCACCCTATTCCCTATATAGTGCACTACCTCTGACCGGGGCTGGCACCCTATTCCCTATATAGTGCACTACTATTGACCGGGGCTGGAACCCTATTCCCTATTTAGTGCACTACTTCTGACCAGGGCTGGCATCCTATTCCCTATTTAGTGCACTACTATTGACCAGGGCTGGCACACTATTCCCTATTTAGTGCACTACTATTGGGACTCTAAGGGAATTGGTCTGCCATATGGAGAGCACCTGGCCGTCTCCGTCAGCATTGTCGTCCCTTCATCCTGACTCCACTGTGATCCTCTGGTGACTAATTCATGTTTCTATGGGATGCTGTTACTGTGAATGGGACACATCACTGGGTCACTATGGGCTGTCAGGTAGAGCTGCTGTTACTGTGAATGGGACACATCACTGGGTCACTATGGGCTGTCAGGTAGAGCTGCTGTTGCTGTGAAGGGGACACATCACTGGGTCACTATGGGCTGTCAGGCAGAGCTGCTGCTAATGTGAAGGGGACACATCACTGGGTAACTATGGGCTGTCAGGTAGAGCTGCTGTTACTGTGTATTTATGGGCTGTCAGGCAGAGAGCTGCTGGTACTGTGTAGGGGACACACATCCACGCAGCAATACACACATCCACACAGCAATACACACATCCACACAGCAATACACACATCCACACAGCAATACACACATCCACACAGCAATACACACATCCACACAGCAATTTACACATCCACACAGCAATACACACATCCACACAGCAATACACACATCCACACAGCAATACACACATCCACGCAGCAATACACACATCCACGCAGCAATACACACAGCAATACACACATCCACACAGCAATACACACAGCAATACACACAGCAATACACACAGCAATACACACAGCAATACACACAGCAATACACACATCCACGCAGCAATACACACATCCACGCAGCAATACACACATCCACACAGCAATACACACATCCACGCAGCAATACACACAGCAATACACACATCCACATACCAATACACACATCCACACAGCAATACACACATCCACGCAGCATTACACACATCCACGCAGCAATACACACATCCACGCAGCAATACACACATCCACGCAGCAATACACACATCCACACAGCAATACACACATCCACGCAGCAATACACACAGCAATACACACATCCACATACCAATACACACATCCACACAGCAATACACACATCCACGCAGCATTACACACATCCACGCAGCAATACACACATCCACGCAGCAATACACACATCCACACAGCAATACACACATCCACGCAGCAATACACACATCCACACAGCAATACACACATCCACGCAGCATTACACACATCCACGCAGCAATACACACATCCACACAGCAATACACACAGCAATACACACAGCAATACACACAGCAATACACACATCCACGCAGCAATACACACATCCACGCAGCAATACACACATCCACACAGCAATACACACATCCACGCAGCAATACACACAGCAATACACACATCCACATACCAATACACACATCCACACAGCAATACACACATCCACGCAGCATTACACACATCCACGCAGCATTACACACATCCACGCAGCAATACACACATCCACACAGCAATACACACATCCACGCAGCAATACACACATCCACGCAGCAATACACACATCCACACAGCAATACACACATCCACACAGCAATACACACATCCACACAGCAATACACACATCCACACAGCAATACACACATCCACGCAGCAATACACACATCCACACAGCAATTTTTTATTTTTTTTATTTTTTTTATTTCACCTTTATTTAACCAGGTAGGCTAGTTGAGAACAAGTTCTCATTTGCAACTGCGACCTGGCCAAGATAAGGCATAGCAGTGTGAACAGACAACACAGAGTTACACATGGAGTAAACAATTAACAAGTCAATAACACAGTAGAAAAAAGGGGAGTCTATATATACATTGTGTGCAAAAGGCATGAGAAGGTAGGCAAATAATTACAATTATGCAGATTAACACTGGAGTGATAAATGATCAGATGGTTATGTACAGGTAGAGATATTGGTGTGCAAAAGAGCAGAAAAATAAATAAATAAAAACAGTATGGGGATGAGGTAGGTGAAAATGGGTGGGCTATTTACCAATAGACTATGTACAGCTGCAGCGATCGGTTAGCTGCTCAGATAGCAGATGTTTGAAGTTGGTGAGGGAGATAAAAGTCTCCAACTTCAGCGATTTTTGCAATTCGTTCCAGTCACAGGCAGCAGAGAACTGGAACGAAAGGCGGCCAAATGAGGTGTTGGCTTTAGGGATGATCAGTGAGATACACCTGCTGGAGCGCGTGCTACGGATGGGTGTTGCCATCGTAACCAGTGAACTGAGATAAGGCGGAGCTTTACCTAGCATGGACTTGTAGATGACCTGGAGCCAGTGGGTCTGGCGACGAATATGTAGCGAGGGCCAGCCGACTAGAGCATACAAGTCGCAGTGGTGGGTGGTATAAGGTGCTTTAGTGACAAAACGGATGGCACTGTGATAAACTGCATCCAGTTTGCTGAGTAGAGTGTTGGAAGCAATTTTGTAGATGACATCGCCGAAGTCGAGGATCGGTAGGATAGTCAGTTTTACTAGGGTAAGTTTGGCGGCGTGAGTGAAGGAGGCTTTGTTGCGGAATAGAAAGCCGACTCTTGATTTGATTTTCGATTGGAGATGTTTGATATGGAAGGAGAGGTCTGGAAGGAGAGTTTAGAGTCTAGCCAGACACCTAGGTACTTATAGATGTCCACATATTCAAGGTCGGAACCATCCAGGGTGGTGATGCTGGTCAGGCGTGCGGGTGCAGGCAGCGAACGGTTGAAAAGCATGCATTTGGTTTTACTAGCGTTTAAGAGCAGTTGGAGGCCACGGAAGGAGTGCTGTATGGCATTGAAGCTCGTTTGGAGGTTAGATAGCACAGTGTCCAAGGACGGGCCAGAAGTATATAGAATGGTGTCGTCTGCGTAGAGGTGGATCAGGGAATCGCCCGCAGCATGAGAAACATCATTGATATATACAGAGAAAAGAGTCGGCCCGAGAATTGAACCCTGTGGCACCCCCATAGAGACTGCCAGAGGACCGGACAGCATGCCCTCCGATTTGACACACTGAACTCTGTCTGCAAAGTAATTGGTGAACCAGGCAAGGCAGTCATCCGAAAAACCGAGGCTACTGAGTCTGCCGATAAGAATACGGTGATTGACAGAGTCGAAAGCCTTGGCAAGGTCTATGAAGACGGCTGCACAGTACTGTCTTTTATCGATGGCGGTTATGATATCGTTTAGTACCTTGAGCGTGGCTGAGGTACACCCGTGACCGGCTCGGAAACCAGATTGCACAGCGGAGAAGGTACGGTGGGATTCAAGATGGTCAGTGACCTGTTTGTTGACTTGGCTTTCGAAGACCTTAGATAGGCAGGGCAGGATGAATATAGGTCTGTAACAGTTTGGGTCCAGGGTGTCGCCCCCTTTGAAGAAGGGGATGACTGCGGCAGCTTTCCAATCCTTGGGGATCTCAGACGATATGAAAGAGAGGTTGAACAGGCTGGTAATAGGGGTTGCGACAATGGCGGCGGATAGTTTCAGGAATAGAGGGTCCAGATTGTCAAGCCCAGCTGATTTGTACGGGTCCAGGTTTTGCAGCTCTTTCAGAACATCTGCTATCTGGATTTGGGTAAAGGAGAACCTGGAGAGGCTTGGGCGAGTAGCTGCGGGGGGGGGGGGGAGCTGTTGGCCGAGGTTGGAGTAGCCAGGCGGAAGGCATGGCCAGCCGTTGAGAAATGCTTGTTGAAGTTTTCGATAATCATGGATTTATCGGTGGTGACCGTGTTACCTAGCCTCAGTGCAGTGGGCAGCTGGGAGGAGGTGCTCTTGTTCTCCATGGACTTCACAGTGTCCCAGAACTTTTTGGAGTTGGAGCTACAGGATGCAAACTTCTGCCTGAAGAAGTTGGCTTTAGCTTTCCTGACTGACTGTGTGTATTGGTTCCTGACTTCCCTGAACAGTTGCATATCGCGGGGACTATTCGATGTTAGTGCAGTCCGCCACAGGATGTTTTTGTGCTGGTCGAGGGCAGTCAGGTCTGGAGTGAACCAGGGGCTATATCTGTTCTTAGTTCTGCATTTTTTGAACGGAGCATGCTTATCTAAAATGGTGAGGAAGTTACTTTTAAAGAAAGACCAGGCATCCTCAACTGACGGGATGAGGTCAATGTCCTTCCAGGATACCCGGGCCAGGTCGATTAGAAAGGCCTGCTCACAGAAGTGTTTTAGGGAGCGTTTGACAGTGATGAGGGGTGGTCGTTTGACTGCGGCTCCGTAGCGGATACAGGCAATGAGGCAGTGATCGCTGAGATCCTGGTTGAAGACAGCGGAGGTGTATTTGGAGGGCCAGTTGGTCAGGATGACGTCAATGAGGGTGCCCTTGTTTACAGAGTTAGGGTTGTACCTGGTGGGTTCCTTGATGATTTGAGTGAGATTGAGGGCATCTAGCTTAGATTGTAGGACTGCCGGGGTGTTAAGCATATCCCAGTTTAGGTCACCTAACAGAACAAACTCTGAAGCTAGATGGGGGGCGATCAATTCACAAATGGTGTCCAGGGCACAGCTGGGAGCTGAGGGGGGTCGGTAGCAGGCGGCAACAGTGAGAGACTTATTTCTGGAGAGAGTAATTTTCAAAATTAGTAGTTCGAACTGTTTGGGTATGGACCTGGAAAGTATGACATTACTTTGCAGGCTATCTCTGCAGTAGACTGCAACTCCTCCCCCTTTGGCAGTTCTATCTTGACGGAAGATGTTATAGTTGGGTATGGAAATCTCAGAATTTTTGGTGGCCTTCCTGAGCCAGGATTCAGACACGGCAAGGACATCAGGGTTAGCAGAGTGTGCTAGAGCAGTGAGTAAGACAAACTTAGGGAGGAGGCTTCTGATGTTGACATGCATGAAACCAAGGCTTTTTCGATCACAGAAGTCAACAAATGAGGGTGCCTGGGGACATGCAGGGCCTGGATTTACCTCCACATCACCCGCGGAACAGAGAAGGAGTAGTATGAGGGTGCGGCTGAAGGCTATCAAAACTGGTCGCCTAGGGCGTTGGGGACAGAGAATAAGAGAAGCAGGTTTCTGGGCATGGTAGAATATATTCAGGGCATAATGCGCAAACAGGGGTATGGTGGGGTGCGGGTACAGCGGAGGTAAGCCCAGGCACTGGGTGATGATGAGAGAGGTTGTATCTCTGGACATGCTGGTTGTAATGGGTGAGGTCACCGCATGTGTGGGGGGTGGGACAAAGGAGGTATCAGGGGTATAAAGAGTGGAACTAGGGGCTCCATTGTAAACTAAAACAATGATAACTAACCTGCACAACAGTATACAAGGCATATTTACATTTGAGAGAGACATACAGCGAGGCATACAGTAATCACAGGTGTTGAATTGGGAGAGCTAGCTAAAACAGTAGGTGAGACAACAACAGCTAATCAGCTAGCACAACAACAGCAGGTAGAATGACGATTGATTAGGCAGAGAGGGTCGGATTTACTACACACAGAGCCTAAGTGCGGCTGGGGCCGACAGGTAAAACATAAACAAGCAGAATGGAATTACCGTGATTAATGGACAGTCCAGCATGCATCAGCTATGTAGCCAAGTGATCAGTGTCCAAGGGGCAGCGGTGGATGGGGCAGGGAAGCTGGACTGGCGAGTGTTATCCAGGTTAGAAAACTAACAATGACTAAATAGCTTGTAGCCAGTTAGCTGGTTAGCTTCTGGAGGTTCTTGAGTGAGTTCTAAAAATGTAAAGATAATAGCGGTTCCGTATCACATTGGGTGAGGCAGGTTACCGGAAGGTATAAACAAATTAAAAATCGAAAAGGGATAGAAAGTAAATATGGGTTCAGTGAGTGTTTGGGACGCGGCGATTCAGACGGTTAGCAGGCCTGTGCTAACAAGCTAACAGTTAGTAGACGGTGCTAAACACGGTAGCAGTTAGCGGACCGGGCTAAACAAGCTAGCAGTTAGCAGGCCGAATTTGCAAGCAAGGAGATAGCAAGGGCTAGAGAGTTAGCCTTTGGGGACGTCGCGATGGGGGAGTCTGTTTATTCCTCTTCATGCGGTGACATCGATGGACCGGTCGTGGGTCTGGATATTGTTGCCCAGGAGCTCAAAATGTTCCGTTTGCGATGGGAATCCGGGGATGAAAAATAAAATAAAAATAAAATAATAAATAGGTCCGTTATGCTCTGGTTAGAGTCGCGTTGTTCGAACTGGCGAGAGCTTTCCGAGCTAAAGGTTAGCTGATGACCGGTTAGCTGAAGACCGCTAGCAATGTTTTGCTGAAGCTGGTAGTTAGTTGGCTAGCTTCAGTTGAGGGGTTCCAGATCCGAAGTAAATATAAATACTTTAGGAAAAATAGCTACGTTGGGTGAGGCGGGTTGCAGGAGAGTATTTAGAAGAAGTTGAGGTTCAGCAAAAAGTTTTAAAGATATGTGAAGAAAAAAAACGAAAACAAACGATATATACAAGGGACACGACACGACAACACGTCCTACTGCTACGCCATCTTGGAAAATATTAACACATCCACACAGCAATACACACATCCACGCAGCAATACCCACATCCACGCAGCAATACACACATCCACGCAGCAATACACACATCCACATAGCAATACACACATCCACACAGCAATACACACATCCACACAGCAATACACACATCCACACAGCAATACACACATCCACACACCAATACACACATCCACGCAGCAATACACACATCCACGCAGCATTACACACATCCACACAGCAATACACACATCCACACACCAAAACAATGACTAGTTTTGGGGCTTAAAAAGTGCTCTTACACTATGATTTGGAACATTCAAAGCAACTGGGACAAGTCCATGGTTGCCATGGTTGCCATGGTTGTCACCTTAGATTGCTACATAACTTCAGAGTGACAGGAAGCACGAGCACCACCACCGATCAGCCTACACCACTGCTCACACACACACCTGTTGTTACTATGACAACTCGTGTAGCCGTGTCAGCTACCGTGACTGCTGTCTGAACACACATGTGATTTGGTCACTTGTAACTTGTTGATTGGACAGTCAGTATTCCAAAAATAGACTTGAAAAACTAAAACTGATTGGAGCATTAAGGTCTGAACACTACACCCATGGACCCTCCCCTAACCACGCTGGGCCAATCCCCTTCTCTAACCCGGACCACGCTGGGCCAATCGTGCACCGCCAGAGATCAGAAGTCCCATAAGGAGGCGCAAAATTGGCCCAGCATCGCCCAGGTTAGAGAAGGGGATTGACCGGGGGGGATGGGGCTTTACAAGTAGGCCGTCATTGTAAATAAGAATTTGTTCTTAACTGACTTGCCAAGTTAAATAGAAACTAAAATAAATAAATGGACAGTCAAATCACAATATGACAGTAAGATGCAAAACAGTTTGACTATTTTTAGATGTTTTAAAGCTTGGTCTGACTTGGATTGTAATGCAAAAAGATGCTTGGAAACAATAGACCGTTACAGAGAAAAGACGATGTAAAGTGAAAGGGTTTGGCTCTTATGCATGTCTCCACGGCTCGGAGGTAGCCGGAGGTTTTGGGTCTTACGCATGTCTCCACGGCTCGGAGGTACCGGAGGTTTTGGGTCTTACGCATGTCTCCACGGCTCGGAGGTAGCCGGAGGTTTTGGGTCTTACGCATGTCTCAACGGCTCGGAGGTACCGGAGGTTTTGGGTCTTACGCATGTCTCCACGGCTCGGAGGTAGCCGGAGGTTTTGGGTCTTACGCATGTCTCCACGGCTCGGAGGTAGCCGGAGGCCGGAGGTTTTGGGTCTTACGCATGTCTCAACGGCTCGGAGGTAGCCGGAGGTTTTGGGTTTTACGCATGTCTCCACGGCTCGGAGGTAGCCGGAGGTTTTGGGTCTTACGCATGTCTCCACGGCTCGGAGGTAGCCGGAGGTTTTGGGTCTTACGCATGTCTCCACGGCTCGGAGGTAGCCGGAGGTTTTGGGTCTTACGCATGTCTCCACGGCTCGGAGGTAGCCGGAGGTTTTGGGTCTTACGCATGTCTCCACGGCTCGGAGGTAGCCGGAGGTTTTGGGTCTTACGCATGTCTCCACGGCTCGGAGGTAGCCGGAGGTTTTGGGTCTTACGCATGTCTCCACGGCTCGGAGGTAGCCGGATGATTTGGGTCTTAAGCATGTCTCCATGGCTCGGAGGTAGCCGGAGGTTTTGGGTCTTACGCATGTCTCCACGGCTCGGAGGTAGCCGGAGGTTTTGGGTCTTACGCATGTCTCGACGGCTCGGAGGTAGCCGGAGGTTTCCACGGCTCGGATGTAGCCGGAGGTTTTGGGTCTTACGCATGTCTCCACGGCTCGGAGGTAGCCGGCACAGTCGTAGTGTCCGTTGTACTCCGCAAGGTCTGCTGCTGTGAACCCATCTATGTCCTGCTCCGATGGGCTCACCTGATTGGCTAACAGGATCCTGCAGCACTAGAAAGGGGGGGTAACAGATAGCAAACAGACTGAATTAAAAAAACTCTGTTACTATGACTTTAATATGCTGTAGATACTTAGGAGTTCTGATTTAAGATCAGTTTTGACCTTTTAGACCACTGTGAATAAGATCACATGGACAAAGGGGCACCAGATCCTAGATCAGCACTCTCGCTCTGAAACTCTGAAATAAAACACAGCCCCACGATCTTGTCATATCTCTCACCTCCAGCTCTCCGTTCTCAGCAGCATCATGAAGAGGGGTTCCCCCCCAGTCGTCTCTGATGACCTTTGCCCCCATGCGGAGCAGCCTCTCCAGGATGCGATGGTGCCCTCCACTGGCCGCAAAGTGAAGAGCAGTCGCTCCCTCCCTGTCCTGGCACTGCAAGCTAAGGTCTGTGAAGGTGGCCTGCGAGGGACAAATGTCAACAGACCAGAATGTTAAGGTGGCCCTGCGACGGACAAATGTCAACAGACCAGAATGTTAAGGTGGCCCTGCAAGGGACAAATGTCAAGAGACCAGAATGATAAGGTGGCCTGCGAGGGACAAATGTAAGACCAGAATGTTAAGGTGGCCTGCAAGGGACAAATGTAAGACCAGGATGTTAAGGTGTCCTGCAAGGGACAAATGTAAGACCAGGATGTTAAGGTGGCCTGCGAGGGACAAATGACAACAGACCAGAATGTTAAGGTGGCCTGCAAGGGACAAATGTAAGACCAGGATGTCAAGGTGGCCTGCAAGGGACAAATGTCAGCTGCCTCAGAAGGATTACTTTCTTATGTTGAAACCTTCTCCTCCCCTGTCGTTTGTCCCTCGCAGGCCACCTTAACAGCCTGATCTTACATTTGTCCCTTGCAGGCCTCCTTAACATTCTGGTTTGAACAAGAACAACCCCTGGAAGGGAAGCTTGTCTGTCGCAGCAACTTATAACTCAACATAGTAAACTGATACCATCTGTGGTGGATCTGAAGGGTGGGAAAAAACAACAACAAGATAACTCATGTAAAATATACTGTGTCCGTAAAATGTATATAGGTTCAGAAATTTGGTGAAACAGCACAGTTAAAAAATATATATGGCAAAATATAAATCAAACTGGGTGGGATTCAGAGAAAGACATGAGGGTTTTTTTTCTCTTTAATTTGTACTATTTTCTACATTGTAGAATAATAGT
This sequence comes from Oncorhynchus clarkii lewisi, assembly GCF_045791955.1. Classification (NCBI taxonomy): domain Eukaryota; kingdom Metazoa; phylum Chordata; class Actinopteri; order Salmoniformes; family Salmonidae; genus Oncorhynchus; species Oncorhynchus clarkii. The sequence continues at coordinate 93,247,960 of NC_092151.1, read as the reverse complement.
GAAGACATCACAACTATGAAATAACACATATGGAATCATATAGTAACCAATATAGTGTTAAACAAATCAAATTTACCCTGCAGCCCCTATTTTCCAGGTGTGCTGGAAAATATCAAATAAGTGCAACTGGTTGGGATAAGTTTGAGAAACAACGGTTCTACAGCATATTGGCATCCAGTCCACATTACCAGCCAGATGACCAGGGCATGGTGCCCCATGTGTGCAGCAGCGTGCAGGCCGGTCATGCCATCATGGGCCCTGAGGTGGACGTCTGACCCGCAGTCCTTCACCAGGTACTCCACGACGTGCAGGTGGCCCTCCTGACACGCCAGGTACAGAGGGGTGGCACCGATGCCAGTCTGACGGTTCACACACCTGGTGGAAGAAACATACTCGGAGGCATCGTAAAGAGGACACCAAAATGTACAGTATACAACTATAGTTACACAGTAATGTTAGTGACTGATACTACATTAAACAACTATAGTTACACAGTAATGTTAGTGGCAGATGATACAGTATGCTACAGTTCTACAGTAATGTTAGTGGCAGATGATACAGTATGCTACAGTTCTACAGTAATGTTAGTGGCAGATGATACAGTATGCTACAGTTCTACAGTAATGTTAGTGGCAGATGATACAGTATACTACAGTTCTACAGTAATGTTAGTGGCAGATGATACAGTATGCTACAGTTCTACAGTAATGTTAGTGGCAGATGATACAGTATGCTACAGTTCTACAGTAATGTTAGTGGCAGATGATACAGTATGCTACAGTTCTACAGTAATGTTAGTGGCAGATGATACAGTATGCTACAGTTCTACAGTAATGTTAGTGGCAGATGATACAGTATGCTACAGTTCTACAGTAATGTTAGTGGCAGATGATACAGTATGCTACAGTTCTACAGTAATGTTAGTGGCAGATGATACAGTATACTACAGTTCTACAGTAATGTTAGTGGCAGGTGATACAGTATACTACAGTTCTACAGTAATGTTAGTGTCAGATTATACAGTATGCTACAGTTCTACAGTAATGTTAGTGGCAGATGATACAGTATGCTACAGTTCTACAGTAATGTTAGTGTCAGATGATACAGTACGCTACAGTTCTACGGTAATGTTAGTGGCAGATGATACAGTACGCTACAGTTCTACAGTAATGTTAGTGGCAGATGATACAGTATACTACAGTTCTACAGTAATGTTAGTGGCAGATGATACAGTATTCTACAGTTCTACAGTAATGTTAGTGGCAGATGATACAGTATGCTACAGTTCTACAGTAATGTTAGTGGCAGATGATACAGTATACTACAGTTCTACAGTAATGTTAGTGGCAGATGATACAGTATGCTACAGTTCTACAGTAATGTTAGTGGCAGATGATACAGTATACTACAGTTCTACAGTAATGTTAGTGGCAGATGATACCGTATGCTAAAGTTCTACAGTAATGTTAGTGGCAGATGATACCATATGCTAAAGTTCTACAGCAATGTTAGTGGCAGATGATACAGTATGCTACAGTTCTACAGTAATGTTAGTGGCAGATGATACAGTATGCTAAAGTTCTACAGTAATGTTAGTGGCAGATGATACCGTATGCTAAAGTTCTACAGTAATGTTAGTGGCAGATGATACCGTATGCTAAAGTTCTACAGTAATGTTAGTGGCAGATGATACAGTATGCTACAGTTCTACAGTAATGTTAGTGGCAGATGATACAGTATACTACAGTTCTACAGTAATGTTAGTGGCAGATGATACAGTATGCTACAGTTCTACAGTAATGTTAGTGGCAGATGATACAGTATGCTACAGTTCTACAGTAATGTTAGTGGCAGATGATACAGTATGCTACAGTTCTACAGTAATGTTAGTGGCAGATGATACAGTATGCTACAGTTCTACAGTAATGTTAGTGGCAGATGATACAGTATGCTACAGTTCTACAGTAATGATAATGTTAGGTTAAGGCCAGGTTAGGGTAGGGACAGGTTAACCCTGAACTGCCCAAACCTGGCCTTAACCCAACCTGTCCCTAACCTTACCTAACCTGGCCCTAACCTCACCCAACCTGGCCTAACCTCACCCAACCTGGCCCTAACCTCACCCAACCTGGCCCTAACCTCACCCAACCTGGCCCTAACCTCACCTAACCTGGCCCTAAACTCACCCAACCTGGCCCTAAACTCACCCAACCTGGCCCTAACCTCACCCAACCTGGCCCTAACCTCACCCAACCTGGCCCTAACCTCACCCAACCTGGCCCTAACCTCACCCAACCTGGCCTTAACCTCACCCAACATGGCCCTAACCTCACCCAACCTGGCCCTAAACTCACCTAACCTGGCCTTAACCTCACCTAACCTGGCCCTAAACTCACCTAACCTTGCACTAACCTCAACTAAACTGGCACTAACCTCACCTGGCCATAACCTCACCCTAAACTTACCTAACCTGGCCCTAAACTCACCTAACCTGGCCCTAAACTCACCTAACCTGGCCCTAAACTCAACTAACCTGGCCCTAACCTCACCCAACCTGGCCCTAACCTCACCCAACCTGGCCCTAACCTTACCTAACCTGGCCTTAACCTCACCTAACCTTGCCCTAAACCCACCTAACCTGGCCTTAAACTCACCTAACCTGGCCCTAACCTCACCTAACCTGGCCCTAACCTCACCTAACCTGGCCCTAACCTCACCCCCTGAATGAAACAAAGTAGAGTGGTATGGTTGTCATGGTGCCATCACCCATCGTGTGTGAATCTCTGTGGGGTTTCCAGGTGGCTGACCTGGATGGGTCCCGTTGCCCTGGCGATCACATGTCAGCGGGGCAGTGAGAGGGGAGTGAGAGGAGTCATGGGATACCCTGTGATTACCTCTCTGGGTCAGGAGAGGCAGGGTTAGGGTTACCTCTCTGGGTCAGATTAAGGTTAGGGTCAGGGTTACCTCTCTGGGTCAGGTTAAGGTTAGGGTTACCTCTCTGGTTCAGGAGATGCAGGGTAGGGTCAGGGTTAGGGTTACCTCTCTGGGTCAGGTTAAGGTCAGGGTTACTTCTCTGGGTCAGGTTAAGGTTAGGGTTACCTCTCTGGGTCAGGTTAAGGTTAGGGTTACCTCTCTGGGTCAGGTTAAGGTTACCTCTCTGTGTCAGGTTAAGGGTAGGGTTACTTCTCTGGGTCAGGTTAAGGTTAGGGTTACCTCTCTGGGTCAGGTTAAGGTTAGGGTTACCTCTCTGGGTCAGGTTAAGGTTACCTCTCTGGGTCAGGTTAAGGGTAGGGTCAGGGTTAGGGTTACCTCTCTGGGTCAGGTTATTGTTAGGGTTACCTCTCTGGGTCAGGTTAAGGTTAGGGTTACCTCTCTGGGTCAGGTTAAGGGTAGGGTCAGGGTTACCTCTCTGGGTCAGGTTAAGGTTAGGGTCAGGGTTAAGGTTACCTCTCTGGGTCAGGAGAGGCAGGTTAGAGTCAGGGTTAGGGTTACCTCTCTGGGTCGGGTCAGGGTTACCTCTCTGGGTCAGCTTCAGGTTAGGGTCAGGGTTAGGGTTACCTTTCTGGGTCAGGTTAAGGTTAGGGTTACCTCTCTGGCTAGGGTTAGGGTTACCTCTCTGGGTCAGGTTAAGGTTAGGGTCAGGGTTATCTCTCTGGGTCAAGTTAAGGTTAGGGTCGGGGCAGGGTTACCTCTGTGGGTCAGGTTAAGGTCAGGGTTGCCTCTCTGAGTCAGGTTAAGGTTACCTCTCTGGGTCAGGTCTGGGTTAGGGTTACCTCTCTGGGTCAGGTTAAGGTTAGGGTCAAGGTTACCTCTCTGGGTCAGGTTAAGGTTAGGGTTACCTCTCTGGGTCAGATTACGGTTAGGGTCAGGGTTACCTCTCTGGGTCGGGTCAGGGTTACGGTTACCTCTCTGGGTCAGGTTAAGGTTAGGGTCAGGGTTACCTCTCTGGGTCAGGTTATGGTCAGGGTTACCTCTCTGGGTCAGGTTAAGGTTAGGGTCGGGGTTACCTCCGAGTCAGGTTAAGATTAGGGTCAGGGTTAGGGTTACCTCTCTGGGTCAGGTTAAGGTTAGGGTTACCTCTCTGGGTCAGGTTAAGGTTAGGGTCAGGGTTACCTCTCTGGGTCAGGTTAAGGTTAGGGTTACCTCTCTGGGTCAGGTTAGGGTCAGGGTTACCTCTCTGTGTCAGGTTAAGGTTAGGGTTACCTCTCTGTGTCAGGTTAAGTTTAGGGTCAGGTTAAGGTTAGGATTACCTCTCTGGGTCAGGTTAAGGTTAGGGTCAGGGTTACCTCTCTGGGTCAGGTTAAAGCCCCACCTTATCTCAGCTCACTGGTCACCCCGAAAGCCAATTCCTCCTTTGGTCGCCTTTCCTTCCAGTTCTCTGCTGCCAATGACTGGAACGAACTGCAAAAATCACTGAAGCTGGAGACTCATATCTCCCTCAATAGCTTTAAGCACCAGCTGTGAGAGCAGTTTACAGATTACTGCACCTGTACTTAGCCCATCTGTAAACAGCCCATCTATCTACCTCATCCCCATACTGTATTTATTTATTTATCTTGCTCCTTTGCACCCCAGTATCACATTCATCTTCTGCAAATCCACCATTCCAGGATTTAATTGCTATATTATAATTACTTCGCCACCATGGCCTATTTATTTCCTTATCTTACCTCATTTGCACATGCTGTATATAGATTTCTGTTTTCTTTTTTCTACTGTATTATTGACTGTATGTTTTGTTCATTCCATGTGTAACTCTGTGTTGTTATATGTGTCGAATTGCTTTGCTTGATCTTGTTCTCAACTAGACTACCTGGCTAAATAAAGGTGTTCTCAACTAGACTACCTGGCTAAATAAAGGTGTTCTCAACTAGACTACCTGGCTAAATAAAGGTGTTCTCAACTAGACTACCTGGCTAAATAAAGGTGTTCTCAACTAGACTACCTGGCTAAATAAAGGTGAAATAAAAAAAATAAAAATAAAAGGATGAACTAAGCATGAACATCCATCACCTCTGAACAGATATTAGTAAGGAATGAGGACTATATTCTCCACTATGACCACTGAGTCAATGAGGACATTATTCTCCACTATGACCACTGTAAATCAATGAGGACTATATTCTCCACTATGACCACTGAGTCAATGAGGACATTATTCTCCACTATGACCAGTGTAAATCAATGAGGACTATATTCTCCACTATGACCACTGAGTCAATGAGGACATTATTCTCCACTATGACCACTGTAAATCAATGAGGACTATATTCTCCACTATGACCACTGTAATAAAATGAGGACTATATTCTCCACCAGGACCACTGAGTCAATGAGGACTATATTCTCCACTATGACCACTGAGTCAATGAGGACATTATTCTCCACTATGACCACTGTAAATCAATGAGGACTATATTCTCCACTATGACCACTGTAATAAAATGAGGACTATATTCTCCACTAGGACCACTGAGTCAATGAGGACATTATTCTCCACTATGACCACTGAGTCAATGAGGACTATATTCTCCACTATGACCACTGTAAGAGAATGAGGACCATATTCTCCACTATGACCACTGAGTCAATGAGGACATTATTCTCCACTATGACCACTGTAAATCAATGAGGACTATATTCTCCACTATGACCACTGTAATAAAATGAGGACTATATTCTCCACTAGGACCACTGTAATAAAATGAGGACTATATTCTCCACTATGACCACTGTAATAAAATGAGGACTATATTCTCCACTAGGACCACTGAGTCAATGAGGACTATATTCTCTACTATGACCACTGAATCAATGAGGACTATATTCTCCACTATGACCACTGAGTCAATGAGGACTATATTCTCCACTATGACCACTGAGTCAATGAGGACATTATTCTCCACTATGACCACTGAGTCAATGAGGACATTATTCTCCACTATGACCACTGTAAATCAATGAGGACTATATTCTCCACAATAAGTCAATGAGGACTATATTCTCCACTATAAGTCAATGAGGACATTATTCTCCACTATGACCACTGAGTCAATGAGGACATTTTTCTCCACTATGACCACTGTAAGACAAGCAGTGACAACCATCAACGTACTGACTGGATGGATGTGTAAAGGTAACAGTCCATACACGTTGTTCATCTTTGGTCCTACCCAGGTGCATGGTGGACCAGTAGTTTCAGACAGGTGAGGTCTCCCTTGGCAGCAGCGTAATGGGCGGGGACGGCCCCACAGTCCGTCGTCTCCTCGGCGACGCTACCAACCAACAGCAGCCAATGGACGACCTCCCCCCGTCCGAACCGAGCTGCGAGATGGAGCGCTGTCGCCCCGGCTGCATCCTGGTCCTACAAAACATCCACGGCTTGAATTAAATCAGGATCAGTATTGGACCATTAAAAGACATACGTTATCATGGCAGTCTTATAATGTGTTATAAAAGGCATTATAATGCAGTATACACCTTTAAGTACAGTGTTACCAAGTTCTTTAAAACATTTTTTTTATTTTATTTTTATTTTATTTTTATTTTACCTTTATTTAACGAGGCAAGTCAGTTAAGAACAAATTCTTATTTTCAATGGCGGCCTAGGAAACAGTGGGTTAACTGCCTTGTTCAGGGGCAGAACGACAGATTTGTACCTTGTCAGCTCGGGGGTTTGAACTCGCAACCTTTCGGGTTACTAGTCCAACGCTCTAACCACTAACCACTAGGCTACCCTTAACTTGTACATCTACGCATACAACCATAGATGTGCTTACGTACTATAATATATTAGGTCTGGAAAAAACAAAAAAAAACAGACCCAGAGATCTATTCATAATGGTACTACTGTATCAACACAGAGCACAAGACATGTTGTGAAAATCCAACTTGAGAAAGCCATCGTATTACAAGAACATAATCCTATTGGGTCAACTGTCTGAACACCCATATTGGCATATGAACATCTATCAAACCTAAAAAAAAAAAAATTAAAAAGCTTACAGATCACTTACTCACACCCCTGGGAGTTGAGTACAGGATAATCGGTATGAATACATCTTACAATCATGTGAGGGAATGTTAATTAACGATTTAAATATTCTTATTGCCCTTTTCACCCTTGCGTTATGAAGCACAATAAGCTGGAGCACGTACAGGTTCCCTCTGTTGGGAAGACCACCAATTTAGAAAAATGTTATCACTGGTCTGAACGATAACAAGAAACTCTGAACCTGGTCTTTAACTTGGAGCAGATGTATTTAAATGAGATCAACAGGTCGTTGAGGTTGAGAGACGGGCCGGTTTGAGTTAGAGTGAGAAAGAACTGAATTACAACCTACGTGAACAAACAAGTTTTTTTTTTTTTTAATTTAGGAGGGAGCGAGAGACGGGGGAGAGAGCGAGAGAAAGAGAGCGAGAGAAAGAGAGACCGAGACGGGGTAAGAGCGAGAGAAAGAGAGAAAGATAACCCATTATCCTAGTCATTATAGAATTCGACAGGACAACAAAGACATGGGCACGAGTAATGACAACACACCAGCTAGGGACTCTTCATCTGTCAACTTCACCTTTCATAAAGCACACGTCGAGAGAGAGAGAGAGAGAGAGAGAGAGAGAGAGAGAGAGAGAGAGAGAAAGCGAGAGAGAAAGCGAGAGAGAAAGCGAGAGAGAAAGCGAGAGAGAAAGCGAGAGAGAGAGAGCGTTGAGAGTGAGAGCGAGAGAGAGAGACTGTATATAATAGTCTGTATATCGTATAGTCTGTATATACAGTGCCTTGCGAAAGTATTCGGCCCCCTTGAACTTTGCGACCTTTTGCCACATTTCAGGCTTCAAACATAAAGATATAAAACTGTATTTTTTTGTGAAGAATCAACAACAAGTGGGACACAATCATGAAGTGGAACGACATTTATTGGATATTTCAAACTTTTTTAACAAATCAAAAACTGAAAAATTGGGCGTGAAAAATTATTCAGCCCCTTTACTTTCAGTGCAGCAAACTCTCTCCAGAAGTTCAGTGAGGATCTCTGAATGATCCAATGTTGACCTAAATGACTAATGATGATAAATACAATCCACCTGTGTGTAATCAAGTCTCCGTATAAATGCACCTGCACTGTGATAGTCTCAGAGGTCCATTAAAAGCGCAGAGAGCATCATGAAGAACAAGGAACACACCAGGCAGGTCCGAGATACTGTTGTGAAGAAGTTTAAAGCCGGATTTGGATACAAAAAGATTTCCCAAGCTTTAAACATCCCAAGGAGCACTGTGCAAGCGATAATATTGAAATGGAAGGAGTATCAGACCAATGCAAATCTACCAAGACCTGGCCGTCCCTCTAAACTTTCAGCTCATACAAGGAGAAGACTGATCAGAGATGCAGCCAAGAGGCCCATGATCACTCTGGATGAACTGCAGAGATCTACAGCTGAGGTGGGAGACTCTGTCCATAGGACAACAATCAGTCGTATATTGCACAAATCTGGCCTTTATGGAAGAGTGGCAAGAAGAAAGCCATTTCTTAAAGATATCCATAAAAAGTGTTGTTTAAAGTTTGCCACAAGCCACCTGGGAGACACACCAAACATGTGGAAGAAGGTGCTCTGGTCAGATGAAACCAAAATGTAACTTTTTGGCAACAATGCAAAACGTTTTGTTTGGCGTAAAAGCAACACAGCTGAACACATCATCCCCACTGTCAAACATGGTGGTGGCAGCATCATGGTTTGGGCCTGCTTTTCTTCAGCAGGGACAGGGAAGATGGTTAAAATTGATGGGAAGATGGATGGAGCCAAATACAGGACCATTCTGGAAGAAAACCTGATGGAGTCTGCAAAAGACCTGAGACTGGGACGGAGATTTGTCTTCCAACAAGACAATGATCCAAAACATAAAGCAAAATCTACAATGGAATGGTTCAAAAATAAACATATCCAGGTGTTAGAATGGCCAAGTCAAAGTCCAGACCTGAATCCAATCGAGAATCTGTGGAAAGAACTGAAAACTGCTGTTCACAAATGCTCTCCATCCAACCTCACTGAGCTCGAGCTGTTTTGCAAGGAGGAATAGGAAAACATTTCAGTCTCTCGATGTGCAAAACTGATAGAGACATACCCCAAGCGACTTACAGCTGTAATCGCAGCAAAAGGTGGCGCTACAAAGTATTAACTTAAGGGGGCTGAATAATTTTGCACGCCCAATTTTTCAGTTTTTGATTTGTTAAAAAAGTTTGAAATATCCAATAAATGTCGTTCCACTTCATGATTGTGTCCCACTTGTTGTTGATTCTTCACAAAAAAATACAGTTTTATATCTTTATGTTTGAAGCCTGAAATGTGGGAAAAGGTTGCAAAGTTCAAGGGGGCCGAATACTTTCGCAAGGCACTGTATACACGTAAGAGTCTGTATATATACTTAATATGACATTTGTAATGTCTTTATTGTTTTGAAACTTCTGTATGTGTAATGTTTACTGTTCATTTTTTATTGTTTATTTCACTTTTGTATATTATCTATCGCACTTGCTTTGGCAATGTTAACACATGTTTCCCCCATGCCAATAAAGCCCCTTGAATTGAGTCAGAAGCCAGGTGACTTTGGGTTAGTGTTTACATGCTACATGCTACATGCTACATGCTACATGCTACATGCTGCTTAAACACCACATCATGTGCAGTGAATGAGACAAGACCCCTGGGAAGTCCAGATACCATGAACTCCTTCTAAACTGCTCTTCACGCTGCTCCGTATAAACCAAGAGCTCTTGCCCTGATACATGGGTGCTGGCTAAATGCCATAAGGGGTCAACAGACACGTATGAGGGCAACAACTACACCAACTTATCACCATCTCTCTCCAGCCCCACCAGCGGCTCAACCAGCCTCACCATTATGTTGTAACTCTCTGGTCTACCCTCAGTAACACAGGAGGAATGATTTGTTATTTCAGGCTCAGCATTGTGTTGTAACTCTCTGGTCTACCCTCAGTAACACAGGAGGAATGATTTGTTATTTCAGGCTCACCTCTACATTGCAGCCCCCTTGGTCCACTAGCCACTGCAGTTCCCGGGCGTGGCCTGTAGCAGCAGCGTCGTGGGCGGGCGTGGCTCTGTTCAGGGCCCGGGCGTCGGCCGCCAGCCCCACCTCCACCACCAGGTAGCGCAGACATTCCAGGCGGCCGCAGCGAGCGGCGTGGTGCACCGGGCCTGCCCCCTGGGCGTCTGTGATGGAGGCTGAGACCGTGAGGCACCCAGAGGAGGACAGCTTCCTCAGGGCTGAGAGATCGCCTGCACGGGCTGCCTGGATCACCCGGTGCAGCACCATCATACATACACACCTGGCTGATGGCTGGCCCACGGTAGTCTATCTCCTATTCTGGCTCTGACAGGTGGCTGTTACACAAATAAGATGGACCTGGAGCCTGTTGCCTGGCCTACGGTAGTCTCTGTCTGTCTGTCTCCGTCGTCCGGTGTCTTTCTGGCTCTGACAGGTGGCTGTTACACAAATAAGATGGACCTGGACCCTGTTGCCTGGCCTACGGTAGTCTCTCTCTGGCTCTGGCTGTCTTCGTTGTCGGGTGTCTTTCTGGCTCTGCTGGGTGGCTGTGGTGCAAAGGTAGGCTGGAGCTGGAGTTCTCTCCTGATCATGTCAACTTAGCTTGCTCTCACACACACACACACACACACACACAAAGGCCACACTCGAACACACACACTCACAGCCGCATACAAACACACATACAGCCACACATGAATACACACATAGGCACACTCGATCACACACACACACACACACACACACACACACCAAGCCTCCTCCCAGCCAGGAGCCCACGGGAAAGTGACACCATGGGAGCAGCCAGCTGGCCAGCAGGCAGGGCTGAGAGAGGGAGGGAGGGCGGGAGAGAGGGAGGGTGTCATAGCGGCCCAATGAGGGAGGGACAGAGGGTCATAGTGGCCCAGGGAGGGAGGGGAGAGGGTTATAACGGCCCAGAGACCTAAAAAGATCATGAAAGACAGGTAGAAGGAACAAAGGTCCACCTTTCACAGCCTAGCACTTCCCTTTGTGCTGAGCTGAACACATGCTGCCACATGCTCCCATGCTTCACTGAAGACAGGGGATCGAGCCCCAAATGGCACCCTTATTCCAGATGTAGTGCACTCTACAGAGGTAGATTGTATTTACAGTATATACAGAGGTAGATTGTATTTACAGTATATACAGAGGTAGATTGTATTTATAGTATATAGAGGTAGATTGTATTTACAGTATACACAGAGGTAGATTGTATTTACAGTATATACAGAGGTAGATTGTATTTAAGGTATATACAGAGGTAGATTGGCTCTGGCAGCCAAAACAGTCAAATACTCGATCTTAAACATGAATCGATTCTCAGGTGCGATACGATTCTCAGGTGACAGTATTTTTCAGTGTCAACACGTTTCTAGTGGCCTTCTTCCATTACCACAGGTGTTCAGAGCACGCTAGATAGCTAATTACCACAGGTGTTCAGAGCACGCTAGATAGCTAATTACCACAGGTGTTCAGAGCACGCTAGATAGCTAATTACCACAGGGGTTCAGAGCACGCTAGTGTTCAGAGAAGCATAGATAGCTAATTACCACAGGTGTTCAGAGCACGCTAGATAGCTAATTACCACAGGGGTTCAGAGCACGCTAGATAGTTTTATACCACAGGTGTTCAGAGCACGCTAGATAGCTAATTACCACAGGTGTTCAGAGCACGCTAGATAGCTAATTACCACAGGTGTTCAGAGCACGCTAGATAGCTAAATACCACAGGTGTTCAGAGCACGCTAGATAGCTAATTACCACAGGTGTTCAGAGCACGTGTTATATAAATATTCATACACATAGCTCATATAAACAAAGACATTCCGTCGTAAGAACACATACACCCAGCCATAAGACTGACCCCCTCTTCCTTATATAAACACACATCTCATCTCCCTCTAACTGGCCGGTCCCAAGAGCAAAGAACTTTTGCTGTGCATCAATGGGGCCCGCTCTGGCTAGAGCAAGGCCCGCCTCCAACCCTCCGATCAGTCAAGAAGACCGAAACGACAAGACTCCACCTACTTTATTCTATGTATAAAAATGTATGTCACCATTGTATAGGCCTCTTTTTCACCTGGCTCCTTGCCGAGTTATGTGAACTAGGTCCGTGCACGTAAAACTGCGGGACAAGATATCTCTGACTCATTAAAACTGTCTTTTGTTACAACTGAAATCCACTCTGTCCAGCGTCCGTGATTTGGTCTCAACTCTCCAGTATTTGAACACTAACAAATTGGTAGCAGAGTTTGGTTGTTCTTGAATTCGATCTATTATAAGTTAGTGTGAGAGGACGAGACTGATCACGGCTAAAAAATCAGACGGAAGAGTGACTTCCCCAGCCATTCATCTTGCCTCAGGAAACCTGATCGGAGCGCTCTATATAAAGGTGAGCAGAGCCTGTTATATCGAAATCTGCATATTGTATTATAGCCTAAACCAAATTTTGATCAGAAAGTACTGGGCGTGAGTATGAATCGGTGCCCAAATTTTTTACATAAGAACCTAAGACATTGATTAAAGATATCTTGTTTTGTAAAAAAAATATATATATATATTCTTATTAATGGGCCTATACTCAGTTATTTTAATAGGAATGTGTGAATTGTGATTGACCAATGTGTTAAATTCCTCCAGGGACCCTATTTGTTCTGAAATCTGCATAGAAAACTGTCCTAATTATATATGTATTGGGTTGTGTATAGAGGTGACGTTAAATAGTGGCTGTGTTTTAACACGTAAAGGACACAATTATGGATGTTGGAAATTCAATGAGAATTTCATACGAATGAATGAATGATAGATGAACCGAATCTGCAAGTAAAAATGTTCTATACTATCGAATAAGGTCTTGTGGAGGTGTGGTTATAGATGAACCGAATCTGCAAGTAAAAATGTCCTATTTTTGATACGTTCTATACTATCGAATAAGGTCTTGTGGAGGTGTGGTTATAGTTTAATGATAGATGAACCGAATCTGCAAGTAAAAATGTCCTATTTTGATACGTTCTGTACTATCGAATAAGGTCTTGTGGAGGTGTGGTTATAGTTTAATGATAGATGAACCGAATCTGCAAGTAAAAATGTCCTATTTTGATACGTTCTGTACTATCGAATAAGGTCTTGTGGAGGTGTGGTTATAGTTGAATGATAGATGAACCGGATCTGCAAGTAAAATCTCCTGTTGATACATATAACATCGAATAGGTCTTGTGGAGGTGTGGTTGGATTGAATGAATCTGCATGAAAAATGCCCTATTAAAAAAGCTGTGTATTATTTAATAGGTTTTGTAAGAGGTGTAGTCGAGTAGATACAGGATATGTAAGTTTGGCGTTCCACAAGACAGAGATCGGGAATGATGTGGCTATTGCACATCAAACAATAAACATAATATGAACCAGAGTTGACATTCCATGATTTGGAGATGGGGGAAATTAAATTGAAAGAAACGTTTGTCGCGGAGTAGGTTGGGATACGTAACTGGGCTATTAGGCACACGTGCTGAAAGACAAAGCCACCTTAGTATCGAATGGCCGGGCAACTTTGACAGCAGCCGGGCTGGAATACTGATTTTCGTTTTTTTTCATTCCTGTTGATATTGCCTAAAGTTTAAAATTATTCTGACAATTGCTATAGAATCGCTGGAATTTACTGATATAAGTTCATAAAGGAATTTACTGAATTGTTTACAGAAAGTATTTAAATAATTCACTGAACAACTCTTAGTTGTCTAGAAATTCTATCTATATTTCCTAAAGAGCTAGAATTACTCTGAAAATTGTTATAGAACCGCATATATTCACTGATATATTGTTCCAAAAGGAAATCGCAGAATCATTTATAGAAAATACCTAAACGAATCGCTGAACAAATTCAAATAAAATACCGGTGAAATACACACGTGGCGGGCGTCACATACTGATAACCCCCTTTGTCTCGACCAGGGACAGGCTAAGCATACAACGATAGAAATAAACACCACATAGTAAGGATTGAATATACCTAAATAACGCATTATACACATTATCAGACGAACTAGATAAAATGTCTGCAGCTACCACGCCCAAACTAAAATTCAATGAATATTTAGATCAGAGTATGATTGATAGAGCGGGAGGTAAAGAACAGTATGGGAAAGTGGAGAAAGTGTGGAAAGGATTACGGATAAGATGGACACAAGCAGGTTATTTTAGCGGAGGACCACCTACAGGGGGGAAACTCCAAGATATGCAGACAGAATTAGAGGACGCAGTAGAGCATGCAAAAGCGAGTGAGGCGGAGAGAAACAAGATACACAGGTTCAAAAAAGTAGGTACAAGAGAGAGAGAGAGAGCGGAGGGGGAGCTCAAGATAGGTACATGGGCCATACAGGAGAGTAGGAGGGTGCTACCCAAAAACACACCAGACATGATGTGCGTGGCTATTGTGGCGTCCGGGGATGTTAAAGCTCCGCCTGAGAACTTGCTCACGGCTCCCCCTGTGGCCGTTTCTCCCTCACTATATCCACAATTGACAATGGAGGCAGTTCAGCCCCAGCCATACTCAAAGGGACAAAATCACCGGAGCCCGTCACACAACCCATTCCTGCCCAGGGCACCTCCCACAATACAGGCTCCAGTTCTGAGAATAGACCAAGGGGAGTTAAAAGGGGAAATTACCCTGGGGATAACGGCTGGCCATATGGTATGTGAACAGTTCGAAACTGGGATTCCAGGAGCAGGAGACCTCCCCCAGGAACGGAGGCCGCAATGCTCCTCTGTGAACTCTCTCACCTCTGAAACCAGAGGACACCTACAAACAAGATTAGATTCAAACCACTTCTATCAGACGGATAGGGAGGACTGTCATCAGAACATGGATATCGAAAACGAAGAAGAAATTGACATGGTGCTCACCCCAGCTCCGATGGGAGCTCCAAACGTGACTAAGATGCAGGAGCTGCTGAAATCATCAATAGCTCGAGCTAAGGAACTCAGGGAGCTAATAGCTAACCAAGATAACAACAGAGAGGGAGCCTACCGTGTGGAAGGCATAATGAGAGGAACAGTAACCAAAGTTACCGAATCAATGGGGTCCGAAACACTCCGTCGATCCTCCAGAATTGCTGATAGAAGAGAGCGAGAGCAGGAGATGGCAGGACAGTACCCCCTGCGACCGACACCAGGTGATGCACACACTGTGGAGTACCAGCCCTGGAAAATGACTGATTTAACAACACTGATGGGACAGATGCCTAGCCTACATGGAGGAGCTTCAGCGTGGCTACTTCAACTGCAGACACTTACGTCAGGCCTGCAACTCTGCCTAGGAGACATGAAAGCACTTCTAGCAAGAGCCACCGACCACGGAACCATGGAGGCCCTCATGACAGCAGCTGACCTTGGATGGCGGGCCCCAACACTGCCCATAGACCACTTCCGTACCAGATTATGGGAAGTTCTACGGAGAGCATACCCTACAGAAAGAAACCATGCCACCTTATCCTCCTTCACAATCAACCCAGGTGAGCAACCTGCAGCATACCTGGACAGGGCTAAGACCACATGGAGATCGGTCCACGAAGAACCATTCGATCACACTGATACCACACTCAGCATGTGGAAGGAAATGGTGGTCAACGGGTGTCCTGGAGATGTTAAAACCAAACTCAGAGGAACGGTAGGGTTGATTGCACTTCCTCTGACCCAATTCAATACGCATGTGCACCACCATGTGACCCAGCACAACAAGGAAAGAGGGGGTGCAGAGAGCCAGGTGCAGTCCCTCCAGGTACAACTCCTGAAACTCCAATTGAAGGAAGCACAACAAGGAGAAAAACCTAAGAAACAGATGGTGGCGGAAGAAACGAAGGAGCCGGGAACCAAAACAGACATCTCCCAAATAGTGGCCCAGACTGTCGCTCAGATGATCCAACAGCAGGCAGCCTCACTCACGGCCACTAGGGGGGCCCAACCACCCCAATACCCTCCCCCACAGCAGTATATCCTGCAACAACAACACCCAGTATGGGCTCGACGGGGTCCCTACACTGGACAACACAGAGGGGGAAACTACCAGTGTTTTAACTGCGGAATTACCGGTCATTTTGCCAGAGATTGCATGAAACCACTCTCCCCGCAGCAACAGCAATGGAGAGCAAGAGGAAGTGGGGGAAACCCACCTCTGCAACATCAGCAACCAGGACCCACACCCATGCATCAGCAACAGCCAGCATACAACCACCCAGAATCTAGCCACATGCAGCAGGAGCAGCAAGATTACAACCAACCCTCCCACTTCAACACCTGATCACCCAGTAAGAATGATGAGGATGCCACTCCTGCCGATGACCACACTGTCTGAAGCCCAAGAAGTGTACTGGCTAAAATGCCTACCCACAGGGCCTGCCACCCCTCACATCCAGTTTAAGTTCAACCAACTGAAAGCTCAAATCTACACTCTGCACCCATATAAGACTCCCCAAGCTGAGATCCATTGCACACTCAATGCAACAGAAACTGATGACTGCCTCTACACTGCAGACTGGGACGAAGACATGATGCACCTGACCCCACCTATCAGGTGTTGTACCATTGGGTGTGGCCCAGAGGGGGTGGCAGCACTGGTCATCCTACGATCAAGGAACCTCCATGCACCCCTGGCCTGGACGGCTGAAGCATCAACAGCCATAGCACTCCTGAAAACAGATATATCAGCGGCAGCAGCTCTGACTGCACCTGACTACAAGAACAAGTTCCATTTGGATGTTTCTGGAAGGGAAGGATTCACCTCATCCGTCCTATTCCAGAAACAAGAGGGGGAGAGAAGGGTCTTGATGTACTACTCTTCAAACTTGACCACATTGAGGTAGGACAGTCAACATGCTCCAGATACGTTGCTGCAGTAGCAAAAGCTATTGAAAAAACAGCTCACCTCGTGATGTCACCCTTCAATCAGCCATCATCCCTCAACCAGCATCGGCCAAATTAGCTGAAATCATCGGATTGACGCAGGTCCTCATCAGAGGAAAAGGAAAGACTGAATATCTATACAGACTCAGCCCATGCCCATGAAGCAGGCCACACTGATGGACCCAGAACTTTTATGAGAAACACATGGCCCCACACACGAAGGCAAACTAAAGACCCTCCAAAAAGGCCTCGCACATCTGGTGGCACCCTCACATAAAAAATATGACTGACTTATTTTATGACGATGATTTATTTTGTGACGAATGCAATGGTTGTGACAGACACAACCCAAAGAAACCATATCAAACACCAATGGGCTCATACGTAATACCTAATGCATGTTTTCAGGATATTAGTATAGACTACACCGACATGGGCCCCGAAAATTATCTAAAGGCAAACTCTATCTCCTAGTCATAGTAGATAGGTTCTCCAAATGGGTAGAGGCAATACTAACAAAAGGGGAGGATGCTAGGTCAGTCTTTAAGTGGCTACAAACCAAACTAATACCCAGGTATGGCATCCCAAGACAAATCAAATTTGACAAATGGCTTACATTTAACAAACACCTGAGACAGGTGGAAGAAAGATTTGGCATAACCCACAGATTTGGATCTGTGTACAGGCCCCAATCCCAAAATCTGGTGGAACGTCAAACCAAAAGCTAAGATAGCTAAAGTATGTGCCTCATGGGATAATGACTGGTAGAGTCATGCATGGTCCACCAAGGGAGGGAGGTCATATGCCCGCCCTTGATGTACAACAAATTGTAATGTCTAATTATGTGAAAAAACTGACGGTTCTCTCTGCAGCACTCTCTACCCAGGTTCACAAGGTCCAGGAGGGGGAGCTGCCGGGGGACACGCCACTACTGAAGGTAAAGGTTGGTGACGGGGTGTGGGTTACAGTCCACAAGAGAAAGTGGCTGGAACCCAGGTGGACTGGACCGTACGAAGTGAAGGAGGTTACTTCACACTCAGTCCAGGTCAAAGGTAAATCAGGCACACCTTGGCACCGCCTTACACATTGCACCCCAGCCCCAATTCCTTCTAGAACACTGACTGAAGTCAGAGCTGATTTGAGCGGCCTAAATTCGATTCCAAATGAAGACACTCCTTCCTCAGGTGATGCGGCATCAAACTCCGCCTCCCCTGAGAAGGGAACCTCGCCCAGAAATTTCTCCCTCTCTGGGTGAGGCTGGGGATATCTGGTCCCTTATTTGTGATATTCCTACTGATATTTGGAGTAACCCTAGGACTTTCACATGGTTAATTGAACAACTATTTCACCCTGCCACATCACATACACCAACCCCTACACATGTCCCTAACTCCTTTCCTGATATTACTCCCTCCAATCACTCCCGTCCCAAACGTAGCACTACACCTACAGACCCACCATGCAAACCAGACAAGGTTAGGAGCACCACCTTATGTATACCCACGATTGCAACCGCCACCTTTCTGCTATAGTTTTCACGTCTAATAGACGTGAAGAGGGGGATTTGTTATATAAATATTCATACACATAGCTCATATAAACAAAGACATTCCGTCGTAAGAACACATACACCCAGCCATAAGACTGACCCCCTCTTCCTTATATAAACACACATCTCATCTCCCTCTAACTGGCCGGTCCCAAGAGCAAAGAACTTTTGCTGTGCACCAATGGGGCCCGCTCTGGCTAGAGCAAGGCCCGCCTCCAACCCTCCGACCAGTCAAGAAGACCGAAACGACAAGACTCCACCTACTTTATTCTATGTATAAAAATGTATGTAACCATTGTATAGGCCTCTTTTTCACCTGGCTCCTTGCCGAGTTATGTGAACTAGGTCCGTGCACGTAAAACTGCGGGACAAGATATCTCTGACTCATTAAAACTGTCTTTTGTTACAACTGAAATCCACTCTGTCCAGCGTCCGTGATTTGGTCTCAACTCTCCAGTATTTGAACACTAACACACGCTAGATAGTTAATTACCACAGGTGTTCAGAGCACGCTAGATAGTTAATTACGACAGGTGTTCAGAGCACGCTAGATAGTTAATTACCACAGGTGTTCAGAGCACGCTAGATAGTTAATTACCACAGGTGTTCAGAGCACGCTAGATAGCTAATTACCACAGGTGTTCAGAGCACGCTAGATAGCTAATTACCACAGGGGTTCAGAGCACGCTAGTGTTCAGAGAAGCATAGATAGCTAATTACCACAGGTGTTCAGAGCACGCTAGATAGCTAATTAACACAGGGGTTCAGAGCACGCTAGATAGTTAATTACCACAGGTGTTCAGAGCACGCTAGATAGCTAATTACCACAGGTGTTCAGAGCACGCTAGATAGTTAATTACCACAGGTGTTCAGAGCACGCTAGATAGCTAATTACCACAGGTGTTCAGAGCACGCTAGATAGCTAATTACCACAGGTGTTCAGAGCACGCTAGATAGCTAATTACCACAGGTGTTCAGAGCACGCTAGATAGCTAATTACCACAGGTGTTCAGAGCACGCTAGATAGCTAATTACCACAGGTGTTCAGAGCACGCTAGATAGTTAATTACCACAGGTGTTCAGAGCACGCTAGATAGCTAATTACCACAGGTGTTCAGAGCAGCATAGATAGCTAATTACCACAGGTGTTCAAAGCACGCTAGATAGCTAATTACCACAGGTGTTCAGAGCACGCTAGATAGTTAATTACCACAGGTGTTCAGAGCACGCTAGATAGTTAATTACCACAGGTGTTCAGAGCATGCTAGATAGTTAATTACCACAGGTGTTCAGAGCACGCTAGATAGTTAAATACCACAGGTGTTCAGAGCACGCTAGATAGCAAATTACCACAGGTGTTCAGAGCACGCTAGATAGCTAATTACCACAGGTGTTCAGAGCACGCTAGATAGTTAATTACCACAGGTGTTCAGAGCACGCTAGATAACTAATTACCACAGGTGGTGTAAGCACAGGTGGTGTAACATGGAAATATGGCCATGTGTGTAAGGAAGTGCTATTTCTTATGCAGGTGACCAGCCTACTGCTATAACATTGCTATAACTGAGACAACGTATTTTCACAGTAAAACATGTTAGATCCCATACAGGATAGCTCCCACACCCACACACACAGCACACACACATTACACACACTAACTGCCGAGGACACACAGATAAGACATACACCCACACATTGGGAGGAAGAGACAGCCTTGACTTGCAGAAACCAGCGCACACACCTAATCTCCTTTCTAGCCGAACATTGTGTGACTGAGGACAGCGCACACACCTAATCTCCTTTTTTAGCTGAACATTGTGTGACAAGGAACGGCACGACAAGACTCAGAGGGATGACGGACGGCCCAACAGGACCAACCAGAAGACCAGAACTTCTAGACTCAACCTACTTTCTGTACTGTATATAACATACATGCACTCTGTTATCGGGGCTTCTTTTCTGCTGGTTCCTTAAGAACCGAATGAAATGGGCCCGTATATGTTGTACCAGATATCTTTACTCATAATTAAACTGTCACTTGTCATACAATTTACCACCTTGTCTGAATCGATCCTTGACCGGCTCACCCTCCTACATATCCCATTATCAACATGTGGAAACGCTAACCTCAATTAAAACCCTAGAAAAAGGTGTGTATGAGATAACGCCTTTGTCCATTGATTCTTATGTGCAATGTAATGGAACTGAGAGCCATGGTCAAGGGCTAGGCTAGGGGCCCTGGTCAAAAGTAGCGCACTATATAGGGAATAGGGTGCCATTTGGGACACTTGCAGAGGGGACGGAGGGAGCATGGTGTAACGGGAGAATTCCCCGTCGACAAGATGAAGGGGATACACCTGCATTCTACACCTTCATTGCTTCAACACCTGCATTCTACACCTCCTACACCTGCATTCTACACCTCCTACACCTGCATTCTACACCTTCATTGCTTCAACAGCTGCATTCCACACCTACACCTGCATTCTACACCTCCTACACCTGCATTCTACAACTTCTACACCTGCATTCTACACCTCCTACACCTGCATTCTACACCTTCATTGCTTCTACACCTGCATTCTACACCTTCTACACCAGCATTCTACACCGTCTACACCTGCATTCTACAACTTCTACACCTGCATTCTACACCTTCTACACCAGCATTCTACACCTTCTACACCAACATTCTACACCGTCTACACCTGCATTCTACAACTTCTACACCTGCATTCTACACCTTCTACACCTGCATTCTACACCTTCTACACCTGCATTCTACAACTTCTACACCTGCATTCTACACCTTCTACACCTGCATTCTACAACTTCTACACCTGCATTCTACACCACCTACACCTGCATTCTACACCTTCTACACCTGCATTCTACACCACCTACACCTGCATTCTACACCTTCTACACCTGCATTCTACACCGTCTACACCTGCATTCTACACCTGCATTCTACACCTTCTACACCTGCATTCTACACCTTCATTCTACACCTGCATTCTACACCTGCATTCTACACCTGCATTCTACACCTTCTACACCTGCATTCTACACCACCTACACCTGCATTCTACACCTGCATTCTACACCAGCTGATGTAAGAAAGGCTTTATAAATAACATTTGATGATACTGTGTAAAATCTATCAGATCAAATCAAATTTTATTTTTCACATGCTCCAAATACAACCTTACCGTGAAATACTTACTTACAAGCCCTTTAACCAACAACGCAACAATTCAAGAATAGAGTTAAGAAAATATTTACTCAATAAACTAAAGTAAAAACGGTAAAATAAAAATGTAAAGTAACACAAAAATAACGTGGCTATATACAGGGTATTACGGTACAGAGTCAATGTGGAGGCTATATACAGGGTGTTACGGTACAGAGTCAATGTGGAGGCTATATACAGGGGCTACTGGTACAGAGTCAATGTGGAGGCTATATACAGGGGGTACCGGTACAGAGTCAATGTGGAGGCTATATACAGGGTATTACGGTACAGAGTCAATGTGGAGGCTGTATACAGGGTGTTACGGTACAGAGTCAATGTGGAGGCTATATACAGGGTGTTACGGTACAGAGTCAATGTGGAGGCTATATACAGGGGGTACCGGTACAGAGTCAATGTGGAGGCTATATACAGGGTGTTACGGTACAGAGTCAATGTGGAGGCTATATACAGGGGCTACTGGTACAGAGTCAATGTGGAGGCTATATACAGGGGGTACCGGTACAGAGTCAATGTGGAGGCTATATACAGGGTATTACGGTACAGAGTCAATGTGGAGGCTGTATACAGGGTGTTACGGTACAGAGTCAATGTGGAGGCTATATACAGGGTATTACGGTACAGAGTCAATGTGGAGGCTATATACAGGGGGTACCGGTACAGTGTCAATGTGGAGGCTATATACAGGGGGTACCGGTACAGAGTCAATGTGGAGACTATATACAGGGGGTCCCGGTACAGAGTCAATGTGGAGGCTATATACAGGGGGTACCGGTACAGAGTCAATGTGGAGGCTATATACAGGGTATTACGGTACAGAGTCAATATGGAGGCTATATACAGGGTGTTATGGTACAGAGTCAATGTGGAGGCTATATACAGGGTATTACGGTACAGAGTCAATGTGGAGGCTATATACATGTCGGTAAGGGTAAAGTGTGTGCATAGATAATAAACAGCAGTGTAAATAGCCCAGGTGTCGATTTGATAACAGCTATCATGGGATTTAGACAGCTTGATTAGATAACACACGCATTCACAACAGCAACCCCTCCATCATAAAACAATGAACGTGAAGTATAAGTTGATATAACAATGCTTTATTTTGCGAAAGCATTTTTACAAACTATCGACAACTTTAAACAGCCGATACGCTATTCACATGGAGTTTCTGTTAGCTCCTCTGATTAGCCAAGCTGCACCATTTTAAAAATGTATTTAACCTTTATTTAACTAGGCAAGTCAGTTAAGAACAAATTCTTATTTTCAATGACGGCCTAGGAACAGTGGGTTAACTGCCTTGTTCAGGGGCAGAACGACAGATACCTGTACCTTGTCAGCTCGGGGGTTTGAACTGGCAACCTTTCGGTTACTAGCCCAACACTCTAACCACTAGGCTACCCTGCCGCCCCGTCCATCTATTTCACATCATTCAAGTCAAGTTTGAGCACATTTTTCCACATGGGAAACATTTTCTCCTGAATGAAATGAATAAGAATTACTAAAAGTATAAATGTGGTCTACACGCTACAAACAAATAACAACAAATAACAAATAACAACAAATAACAACAAATAACAACAAATAACAACAAATAACAACAAATAACAACAAATAACAACAAATAACAACAAATAACAAAAACACCTTTCACAAAGGTGTACATTCTCACTGCAGAATCGACCAGATATTGCTTTAAATGATTAACTGTTTGCAATACACAGCACGATGAAAAGGTGTATATTCTGTAGATCAATCAACCGATAAGTCGAACAATTACAATCAACGTTGATCAGTTGAGTCCCTCCAGCCTCTCGACAGCATTCTTCAGATCCTCCACCACCAGGCCTACCTCAGCCCGACTGGTCCCTCTCCCCACACTCAGCCTCAGGGCATTAGCTGCCACCTCTTCAGGGATGCCACAGCTCAGCAGGATATGGGAGGGCCTGAGGGACAAAGAGTGAAAACTAACAGGGACACCATAACAATATAGTTCCACTAAACAAGGGTGATTTATTTTGTCGTCTGTAATTAATGCGCATAGTTTCAATATATAATGTCTATATGTCTAATATATATATAGCGGCAGTATATATATATATATATATATATATACACACACACACACACACATATATATATATATATACACACATATATATACACACACACACACACACGTGAACAAGGCAACCCATTGTTCCTTGGCCGTCATTGAAAATAAGAATTTGTTCTTAACGGACTTTCCTAGTTAAATAAAGGTCAAATCAAATATAGAGTAACGGTCTGAGGGCAGTTATTGTGACTGTAAAGTTACTGTAGGTCTAGCTACTGTAGCTAGTAACTGTAGGTCTAGCTACTGTAGCTAGTACCTGTAGGTCTAGCTACTGTAGCTAGTAACTGTAGGTCTAGCTACTGTAGCTAGTACCTGTAGGTCTAGCTACTGTAGCTAGTACCTGTAGGTCTAGCTACTGTAGCTAGTACATGTAGGTCTAGCTACTGTAGCTAGTAGCTGCAGGTCTAGCTACTGTAGCTAGTACCTGTAGGTCTAGCTACTGTAGCTAGTACCTGTAGGTCTAGCTACTGTAGCTAGTACCTGTAGGTCTAGCTACTGTAGCTAGTACCTGTAGGTCTAGCTACTGTAGCTAGTACCTGTAGGTCTAGCTACTGTAGCTAGTACCTGTAGGTCTAGCTACTGTAGCTCTAGCTACTGTAGCTAGTAACTGTAGGTCTAGCTACTGTAGGTCTAGCTACTGTAGCTCTAGCTACTGTAGGTCTAGCTACTGTAGCTAGTACCTGTAGGTCTAGCTACTGTAGCTAGTACCTGTAGGTCTAGCTACTGTAGCTAGTACCTGTAGGTCTAGCTACTGTAGCTCTAGCTACTGTAGCTAGTAACTGTAGGTCTAGCTACTGTAGGTCTAGCTACTGTAGCTCTAGCTACTGTAGGTCTAGCTACTGTAGCTAGTAACTGTAGGTCTAGCTACTGTAGCTAGTAACTGTAGGTCTATGATGTAGCTAGTTACTATAGGTCTATGATGTAGCTAGTAACTATAGGTCTATGATGTAGCTAGTAACTATAGGTCTATGATGTAGCTAGTTACTATAGGTCTATGATGTAGCTAGTTACTATAGGTCTATGATGTAGCTAGTAACTATAGGTCTATGATGTAGCTAGTAACTGTAGGTCTATGATGTAGTTAGTTACTATAGGTCTATGATGTAGCTAGTTACTTTGGTCTATTATATACAGTATCTAGTAACTGTATGTGTCAGGTCCTCACCTGTCTCCTCTGTGTGAATGGCATGCAGCCCCAACACTGGCCAGCAGTCTTCTACAGCAGGACAATACCTTCCTCCCTACAGTACAGGGGACAGAGGAGACATGAATACCTTCCTCCCTACAGTACAGGGACAATAAGAGACATGAATACCTTCCTCCCTACAGTACAGGGGACAGAAGAGACATGAATACCTTCCTCCCTACAGTACAGTACAGGGGACAGAAGAGACATGAATACCTTCCTCCCTACAGTACAGTACAGGGGACAGAAGAGACATGAATACCTTCCTCCCTACAGTACAGTACAGGGGACAGAAGAGACATGAATACCTTCCTCCCTACAGTACAGGGGACAGAAGAGACATGAATACCTTCCTCCCACAGTACAGGGGACAGAAGAGACATGAATACCTTCCTCCCTACAGTACAGGGGACAGAATAGACATGAATACCTTCCTCCCTACAGTACAGGGGACAGAATAGACATGAATACCTTCCTCCCTACAGCAGAGGGGACAATAAGAGACATGAATCATTAACAGCCACCGTAGTTTATAAATAGCCACAGTAGGTTGTGACCTCGCGGCGATGTACGGTTAGAGATACTGCACAGCAGGGGTTCTTAACCTTTTTCTGCCTGGGACCTAAATGAGATATTCAATGTTTTCCTGGGACCCAAGCTCATGAAAACATGGCTCGTTTTGACAGAGAACACATTCTCAGTTACAGCGACGACCTGGGGGATAGTTACAGGGGAGAGGAGGAGGGACAACAACCTGGGGAATAGTTACAGGGGAGAGGAGGGAGTACAACCTGGGGAATAGTTACAGGGGAGAGGAGGGAGTACGACCTGGGGAATAGTTACAGGGGAGAGGAGGGGGGACAACGACCTGGGGTATAGTTACAGGAGAGAGGAGGAGGGACAACAACCTGGGGAATAGTTACAGGGGAGAGGAGGAGGGACAACGACCTGGGGAATAGTTACAGGGGAGAGGAGGAGGGACAACGACCTGGGGAATAGTTACAGGGGAGAGAGGAGGGGGGACTACGACCTGGGGAATAGTTACAGGGGAGAGGAGGAGGGACAACGACCTGGGGAATAGTTACAGGGGAGAGGAGGGAGTACAACCTGGGGAATAGTTACAGGGGAGAGGAGGAGGGACAACGACCTGGGGAATAGTTACAGGGGAGAGGAGGGGGGACAACGACCTGGGGAATAGTTACAGGGGAGAGGAGGGGGGACTACGACCTGGGGAATAGTTACAGGGGAGAGGAGGAGGGACAACGACCTGGGGAATAGTTACAGGGGAGAGGAGGAGGGACAACGACCTGGGGAATAGTTACAGGGGAGAGGAGGAGGGACAACGACCTGGGGAATAGTTACAGGGGAGAGGAGGGAGTACAACCTGGGGAATAGTTACAGGGGAGAGGAGGAGGGACAACGACCTGGGGAATAGTTACAGGGGAGAGGAGGGGGGACTACGACCTGGGGAATAGTTACAGGAGAGAGGAGGGGGGACTACGACCTGGGGAATAGTTACAGGATAGAGAGGAGGGGGGACTACGACCTGGGGAATAGTTACAGGGGAGAGGAGGAGGGACAACGACCTGGGGAATAGTTACAGGGGAGAGGAGGAGGGACTACGACCTGGGGAATAGTTACAGGGGAGAGGAGGAGGGACAACGACCTGGGGAATAGTTACAGGGGAGAGGAGGGGGGACTACGACCTGGGGAATAGTTACAGGGGAGAGAGGAGGGGGGACTACGACCTGGGGAATAGTTACAGGGGAGAGGAGGAGGGACAACGACCTGGGGAATAGTTACAGGAGAGAGAGGAGGGGGGACTACGACCTGGGGAATAGTTACAGGAGAGAGGAGGGACTACGACCTGGGGAATAGTTACAGGGGAGAGGAGGAGGGACAACGACCTGGAGAATAGTTACAGGGGAGAGGAGGGAGTACAACCTGGGGAATAGTTACAGGAGAGAGGAGGGACTACGACCTGGGGAATAGTTACAGGGGAGAGGAGGAGGGACAACGACCTGGGGAATAGTTACAGGGGAGAGGAGGAGGGACAACGACCTGGGGAATAGTTACAGGGGAGAGGAGGAGGGACAACAACCTGGGGAATAGTTACAGGGGAGAGGACAAGGGACTACGACCTGGGGAATAGTTACAGGAGAGAGGAGGGGGGACTACGACCTGGGGAATAGTTACAGGAGAGAGAGGAGGGGGGACTACGACCTGGGGAATAGTTACAGGAGAGAGGAGGGACTACGACCTGGGGAATAGTTACAGGGGAGAGGAGGGGGGACTACGACCTGGGGAATAGTTACAGGGGAGAGGAGGAGGGACAACGACCTGGGGAATAGTTACAGGGGAGAGGAGGGGGGACTACGACCTGGGGAATAGTTACAGGGGAGAGGAGGAGGGACAGCGACCTGGGGAATAGTTACAGGAGAGAGGAGGGGGGACTACAACCTGGGGAATAGTTACAGGATAGAGAGGAGGGGGGACTACGACCTGGGGAATAGTTACAGGAGAGAGGAGGGACTACGACCTGGGGAATAGTTACAGGGGAGAGGAGGAGGGACAACAACCTGGGGAATAGTTACAGGGGAGAGGAGGAGGGACTACGACCTGGGGAATAGTTACAGGAGAGAGGAGGGGGGACTACGACCTGGGGAATAGTTACAGGAGAGAGAGGAGGGGGGACTACGACCTGGGGAATAGTTACAGGAGAGAGGAGGGACTACGACCTGGGGAATAGTTACAGGGGAGAGAGGAGGGGGGACTACGACCTGGGGAATAGTTACAGGGGAGAGGAGGGACTACGACCTGGGGGATAGTTACAGGAGAGAGGAGGAGGGACTACGACCTGGGGGATAGTTACAGGAGAGAGGAGGGAGTACAACCTGGGGAATAGTTACAGGAGAGAGGAGGGAGTACAACCTGGGGAATAGTTACAGGAGAGAGGAGGGAGTACAACCTGGGGAATAGTTACAGGAGAGAGGAGGGAGTACAACCTGGGGAATAGTTACAGGAGAGAGGAGGGAGTACAACCTGGGGAATAGTTACAGGAGAGATGAGGGGGGACTACGACATTTCCGCAACCCAACCCATACTTAAAGAACGGCTGTTGTACCGAGTGGCAGATTGACGGAGACAAATCCCACAGCAGGAAGGGTAGAGAACGGGGGGGGGGGGGGGGCGTAGGTATGACTCTACAGATCAATTCAGATGTCCACATCCACAGAGATGTGATCGTCCACTGGTAAATATGTAATAACTACAATGTAGTATCACTGGCTGTTATTGAGTGGCTGAAGTGTGTAACATAAATACTGCGCAGCTCAATAGCACATTTTTACTCACCCTGTAGTCCAGCACCCAGAATAGACACGTTACAGGTATTGGGTAGGGTCTCGGAGTCAGGGAAATGACTGTTGAAATGGATCCTCTCTCTCCCAAAGATCGCCTTGGCAACACACAACAGCAAACACTTGTTGGACACAGAAGTCATAGCTATTGGACATGTACTATACTTGTACATTGACTTCTTCACTCACGAAACAGTAAATTTGAAGGAAAACATGGCAACAATCTAAAAGCAAGACAAAAACAAATGATGGTTCTACATTGAAACCACTGAACAAATATCCAAAAACAGTGTCACTGTGTCAACACAGGCTATAAATACATTCTGAAAGCCAACAAAAAAAACATTGATGCTTGTGATAGTCTATGACGGACAGATTAGCAGACTAACGTCCTGTTACTGTACCTGTAGTTGTTCCTCCAGGTAGTCCCTTGCATCCAGCATATGAGTTTCATACTCAGTCAGGTTAGAGTTCACCAGCTCTGCTGCCTAGTAGAGAGAACTAGTTAGTTCACCTGCTCTGCTGCCTAGTAGAGAGAACTAGTTAGTTCACCTGCTCTGCTGCCTAGTAAAGACAATAAATTAGTTCACCTGCTCTGCTGCCTAGTAGAGAGACAACTAGTTAGTTCACCTGCTCTGCTGCCTAGTAGAGAGACAACTAGTTAGATCACCTGCTCTGCTGCCTAGTAGAGAGACAACTAGTTAGTTCACCTGCTCTGCTGCCTAGTACAGACAATAAGTTAGTTCACTAGGCTCTGCTGCCTAGTACAGACAATAAGTTAGTTCACCTGCTCTGCTGCCTAGTAGAGAGACAACTAGTTAGATCACCTGCTCTGCTGCCTAGTAGAGAGACAACTAGTTAGTTCACCTGCTCTGCTGCCTAGTACAGACAATAAGTTAGTTCACCTGCTCTGCTGCCTAGTACAGACAATAAGTTAGTTCACCTGCTCTGCTGCCTAGTAGACAGACAACTAGTTAGTTCACCAGCTCTGCTGCCTAGTAGAGACAACTAGTTAGTTCACCTGCTCTGCTGCCTAGTAGAGAGACAACTAGTTAGTTCAGCTACAGGCTCTGCATCAACTCGTCATATAGACACCATGAATATGGTTTGCTTTAACAATACTTATATACATTAAATGTTCCCATTGACAATACAGTGCCTTGCAAAAGTATTCATCCCCCTTGGCATTTTTCCTATTTTGTTGCATTACAACCTGTAATTTAAATTGATTTTTATTTGGATTTTATATAATGAACATACACAAAATAGTCCCAAATTGGTGAAGTGAAGAAAAAAAAAACGTGTTTCAAAGAAATGTGAAAACAAATAAAAACACAAAAGTGGTGTGTATATGTATTCACCCCCTCTGCTATGAAGCCCCTAAATAAGATCTGGAGCAACCAATCACCTTCAGAAGTCACATAATTAGTTAAATAAAGTCCACCTGTGTGCAATCTAAGTGTCACATGATCTGTCACATGATATATATGTCTCAGTATATATATACCTGTTCTGAAAGGCCCCAGAGTCTGCAACACCACCAAGCAAGGGGCACCACCGAGCAAGCGTCACCATGAAGACCAAGGAGCTCTCCAAAACATGGTCAGGGACACAGTTGTGGAGAAGTACAGATCAGGGTTGAGTTAAGAAAAAAATATACAAAACTTTGAACATCCCACGGAGCACCATTAAATCCATTATTAAAAAATGGAAAGACTATGGCACCACAACAAACCTGCCAAGAGAGGGCTCCCCACCAAAACTCACAGATCAGGTAAGGAGGGCATTAATCAGAGAGGCAACAAAGAGACCAAAGATAACCCTGAAGGAGCTGCAAAGCTCCACAGCGGAGATTGGAGTATCTGTCCATAGGACCACTTTAAGCCGTACACTCCACAGAGCTGGGCTTTACGGAAGAGTGGCCAGAAAAAAAAGCAAACACGTTTGGTGTTCGCCAAAAGGCATGTGGAAGACTCCCAAAACATATGGAAGAAGGTACTCTGGTCAGATGAGACTAAAAAAAGTGAGCTTTTTGGCCGTCAAGGTAAACACTATGTCTGGCACAAACCCAACAGCTCTCATCACCCCGAGAACACCATCCTCACAGTGAAGCATGGTGGTGGCAGCATCATGCTGTGGGGATGTTTTTCCATCGGCAGGGACTGGGAAACTGGTCAGAATTGAAGGAATGATGGATGGAGCTAAGTACAGGGAAATTCTTGATGGAAACCTGTTTCAGTCTTCCAGAGATTTGAGACTGGGACGGAGGTTCACCTTCCAGCAGGACAATGACCCTAAGCATACTGCTAAAGCAACACTCGAGTGGTTTAAGGGGAAACGTTTAAATATCTTGGAATGGCCTAGTCAAAGCCCAGACCTAAATCCAATTGAGAATCTGTGGTATGTCTTAAAGATTGCTGTACACCAGAAGGAACCCATCCAACTTGAAAGAGCTGGAGCAGTTTTGCCTTGAAGAATGGGCAAAAATCTCAGTGGCTTAGATGTGCCAAGCTTATAGAGACATACCCCAAGAGACCTGCAGCTGTAATTGCTGCAAAAGGTGGCTCTACAAAGTATTGACTTTGGGGGGGGGGGGTGGGGGGGGGGGGGTGAATAGTTATGCACACTCAAGTTTTCAGTTTTTGTGTCTTATTTCTTGTTTGTTTCACAATAAAACATATTTTGCACCTTCAAGGTGGTAGGCGTGTTGTGTAAATCAAATGATACAATCCCCCCCCCCCCCCAAACTCCATTATATTCCAGGTTGTAAGGCAACAAAATAGGAAAAATGCCAAGGGGGGTGAATACTTTCGCAAGCCACTAACTGTATTTGGCCACCAGTTTTAGCAAAATATACACGGTAGGAGTAAATGGTCAATGTTTTGTTACACAAATGGGCTAATTAATACTGTACTGATTCAAGACTGTACCTTTCCAAGGCCAGCGATCATTGGTGTGTTCTCAGTGCTAAAACAAAACAAACATGAAAATACAGTGCTTTTCCTTTTTTACTTTTTGTAACATCTTCATCCGTTGTTCATTATAACTTCAGAGGGTGTTTAATACAGGACCAGTCAAACGTTTTAAAACACCTACTCATTCAGGGGTTTTTCTTTATTTTTTACTATTTTCTACATTGTAGAATAATAGTGAAGACATCAAAACTACTTAACAACAGATATGGAATCATGTAGTAACCAAAAAAAGTGTTAAACAAATCAAAATATATTTTAGATGTTAGATTCTTCATTGTAGCCACCCTTTGCCTTGATGACAGTTTGAGACACACATGGCATTCTCTCAACCAGTTTCACCTGGAATGGTTTTCCAACAGTCTTGAAGGAATTCCCACATATGCTGAGCACTTGTTGGCTGCTTTTCCTTCACTCTGCGGTCCAACTCATCCCAAACCATCTCAACTGGGTTGAGGTCGGGTGATTGTGGAAGCCAGGTCATCTGATGCAGCACGCCATCACTCTCCTTCTTGGTCAAATATCCCTTACACAGCCTGGAGATGTGTTTTGGGTCATTGTCCAAATGAAAAACAAATGATAGTCCCACTAAGCGCAAACCAGATGGGATGGCGTATCGCTGCAGAATGCTGTGGTAGCCATGCTGGTTAAGTGCGCCTTGAATTCTAAATAAATCACTGACAGGGTTGCCAGCAAAGAACCCCCACACCATCACACCTCTATACAGGACTATTTTCTGTATACCACCCCTACAACACAACTGATTGGCTCAAAAGCATTAAGGAAAGAAATTCCACAAATTAACTTTTAACAAGGCACACCTGTTAATTGAAATGCATTCCAGGAGACTACCTCATGAAGCTGGTTGAGAGAATGCCAAGAGTGTGCAAAGCTGTCATCAAGGCAAAAGGTGGCTACTTTGAAGAATCTAATTTAATTTGATAACACTTTATTGGTTACTAGATGATTCCATATGTGTTATTTCATAGTTTTGATGTCTTCACTATTATTCTACAATGTAGAAACTAGTAAAAATAAAGAAAAACCCTGGAATGAGTAGGTGCGTCCAGACTGTTGACTGGTACTATACATAATAGCTATTTAAAAATGGTCAAAATATTTCAGTGTGGCAAGTAATTGAGTATCAACAGCACCCTATTCCCTATATAGTGAGTGCACTAGTTCTGACCAGAGCCTTATAGGCTCTAATCAAAAGTAGTGCACTACATAGGGAATAGGGTTGCCATTGAGGAAGACATAATTAACATAATTAGACATAATTACTTGAACGATACCCTGGTCTGAAGTTCCTCTCCTGTCCCCCTCCAAACAACATGGGGTAGAGGGGTGTGGTTGTTCCTGGGCCGTTCACATACAACGCTCCCATCCTCGGTGCATAGAACTGAGTGACGGAATAGGAAACTTCTCAGAACTCAATATAAGAACTCATCTTCCCAGAATGCAATAGAAGATAATCACAGTATCCACGGGTGATTCGAAATTGTATTTCCTGTGCTTCCTCGCATCTTGACTCCTTCTCAAAATGCATTTGGATGTAAAAGATTTTAGGTTTCTCCCCTCTCCTCCAATACGCTTTAAGAAACACACAAGGAATCAAGGAAACACATTTCAGATTTGCCTAAAGTCCAGAAGAGTCCTGACCTTGTGTCCTACAATGGTGAGGTAATCCACTCCCAGGTCACGGGCGTCGACCCGCACCTTGCCTATGGCCTGGGCTGCGTCAGTGTGCAGGAGGATTCTATGTTGACGCTGTCTGTTGACAAATCTGACCCTCTGACAGAGCTCTCTGATTGGCTGTCAGGAAAAACACACAAGGTAGTTAAGTAATAATGCTGTTAGTAATATCTGTGAATAAGATGCACTACATAACCAAAAGTACAGTGCCTTGCGAAAGTATTCAGCCCCCTTGAACTTTGCGACCTTTTGCCACATTTCAGGCTTCAAACATAAAGATATAAAACTGTATTTTTTTGTGAAGAATCAACAACAAGTGGGACACAATCATGAAGCAGAACGACATTTATTGGATATTTCAAACTTTTTTAACAAATCAAAAACTGAAAAATTGGGCGTGCAAAATTATTCAGCCCCTTTACTTTCAGTTCAGCAAACTCTCTCCAGAAGTTCAGTGAGGATCTCTGAATGATCCAATGTTGACCTAAATGACTAATGATGATAAATACAATCCACCTGTGTGTAATCAAGTCTCCGTATAAATGCACCTGCACTGTGATAGTCTCAGAGGTCCGTTAAAAGCGCAGAGAGCATCATGAAGAACAAGGAACACACCAGGCAGGTCCGAGATACTGTTGTGAAGAAGTTTAAAGCCGGATTTGGATACAAAAAGATTTCCCAAGCTTTAAACATCCCAAGGAGCACTGTGCAAGCGATAATATTGAAATGGAAGGAGTATCAGAGCACTGCAAATCTACCAAGACCTGGCCGTCCCTCTAAACTTTCAGCTCATACAAGGAGAAGACTGATCAGAGATGCAGCAAAGAGGCCCATGATCACTCTGGATGAACTGCAGAGATCTACAGCTGAGGTAGGAGACTCTGTCCATAGGACAACAATCAGTCGTATATTGCACAAATCTGGCCTTTATGGAAGAGTGGCAAGAAGAAAGCCATTTCTTAAAGATATCCATAAAAAGTGTTGTTTAAAGTTTGCCACAAGCCACCTGGGAGACACACCAAACATGTGGAAGAAGGTGCTCTGGTCAGATGAAACCAAAATTGAACTTTTTGGCAACAATGCAAAACGTTATGTTTGGCGTAAAAGCAACACAGCTCATCACCCTGAACACACCATCCCCACAGTCAAACATGGTGGTGGCAGCATCATGGTTTGGGCCTGCTTTTCTTCAGCAGGGACAGGGAAGATGGTTAAAATTGATGGGAAGATGGATGGAGCCAAATACAGGACCATTCTAGAAGAAAACCTGATGGAGTCTGCAAAAGACCTGAGACTGGGACGGAGATTTGTCTTCCAACAAGACAATGATCCAAAACATAAAGCAAAATCTACAATGGAATGGTTCAAAAATAAACATATCCAGATGTTAGAATGGCCAAGTCAAAGTCCAGACCTGAATCCAATCGAGAATCTGTGGAAAGAACTGAAAACTGTTGTTCACAAATCCAACCTCACTGAGCTCGAGCTGTTTTGCAAGGAGGAATGGGAAAACATTTCAGTCTCTCGATGTGCAAAACTGATAGAGACATACCCCAAGCGACTTACAGCTGTAATCGCAGCAAAAGGTGGCGCTACAAAGTATTAACTTAAGGGGGCTGAATAATTTTGCACGCCCAATTTTTCAGTTTTTGATTTGTTAAAAAAGTTTGAAATATCCAATAAATGTCGTTCCACTTCATGATTGTGTCCCACTTGTTGTTGATTTTCACAAAAAAATACAGTTTTATATCTTTATGTTTGAAGCCTGAAATGTGGCAAAAGGTCGCAAAGTTCAAGGGGGCCGAATACTTTCGCAAGGCACTGTATGTAGACACCTGCTCATCCAACATCTCATTCCAAAAGCATGAATACGGAATTGGTCTCCACTTCTCGGAAAGCTCTCCACTGGACATTGGAACATTGCTGCGGGGACTTGCTTCCATTCAGCCACAAGAGCGTTAGTGAGGTCGGGCACTGATGTTGGGCGATTAGGCCTGGCTCGCAGTCTGAGTTCTAATTCATCCCAAAGGGGTTGAGGTCAGGGCACTGTGCAGGCCAGTCAAGTTCTTCCACATCGATCTCGACAAACCATCGATGTATGGACATCGCTTTATGCACGGGGGCACCGTCATGCTGAAACAGGAAAGGGCCTCCCCAAAACTGTTGCCTCACAGTTTGGGGAAGACAGAACTGACAGAATTGTCTACAATATCATTGTATGCTGTAGTGTTAACGTTTCACTTCACTGGAACTAAGGGGCCTAGCCTAAACCATGAAAAACAGCTCCACACCATTATTCCTCCTCCACCAAACTTTACAGTTGGTACTATGCATTGGGGCAGGTAGCGTTCTTCTGGCATTCGCCAAACCCAGATTCATCCGTTGGACTACTAGATGGTGAAGCGTGATTCATCACTCCAGAGAACACATTTCCACTGCTCCAGAGTCCAATGGTGGCGAGTTTTATACCACTCCTGCTGACACTTGGCATTGCGCATGGTGATCTTAGGCTTGTGTGCAGCTGCTCGGCCATGGAAACCAATTTCATGAAGCTCCCGACGAACAGTTCCCGTGCTGACGTTGCTTCCAGATGTAGTTTGTAACTTGGTAGTGAGTGCTGCAACCGAGGACAGACCATTTATGCACTTCAGTGGTTCTGTGAGCTCGTGTGGCCTACCACTTCACGACTGAGCCGTTGTTGCTCCTAGACGTTTTGTACTTCACAATAACTGCACTCACAGTTGACCGGGGGAAGCTCTAACAGGCCAGAAATTTGATGAACTGACTTGTTGGAAAGGTGGCATCCTATGACAGTACCACGTTGATAGTCTATTAGGATTGCATGGCTGTGTGCTTGACTTTATACACCTGTCAGCAACAGGTGTGGCTGAAATAGCTGAATCCACTAATTTGAATTGATGTCCACATACTTTTGTATATATATACATATATATATATATATAGTGTATGTTAGTAATATACACTGAGTGTTAAAAACATTAGGAACACCTGCTCTTTCCATAACAGACCAGGTCAATCCAGGTGAAAGATATGATCCCTTATTGTAGAGGTTCTTAAACATTTTCAGCATGGGACCCAAATTAGAAATTCTGTGTTTTTCTTGGGACACAAGCTTAGGTAAATATGCAACTATACATAACTATCGGTACATTTCATTGCCCTTATGCCTAAAACAAATGCAATATAGACAGAAACAAATAATGAAAATAAATATTAATATACATTTCTATTCATGTTTATTTCCCCCCATTAAAAACACTCTCACGTATCTGTCTAGGTTGGAACTGGTGCTGTTAAAATACAATAAATCATTTAATTCTGAACTGGAATAAACGGATTGATCACATCACACTGATGAATAACAGAACAGACACACAGGCGTTTTGATAGTGCAACTGTAAGAAACAGTACAGATGAACAATGATCAGGCCTACTGTACATCTTACTGTAGAAAGAAAGTCTAGGTTGGAAGTGTTGCTGTTTAAAAAATACAAGAACTTTTTTTTTATCCGAACGAGAATAAACTGATTGGTCACATCACATTTCTGGTCACATGATGTGGAGCAGAAAACACACACACCTAATGAGAGGTCTATTCTGTCCATGTCTATCCTGTCCATGTCTATCCTGTCCATGTCTATCCTGTCCATGTCTATCCTGTCCATGTCTATCCTGTCCATGTCTATCCTGTCCATGTCTATCCTGTCCATGTCTATCCTGTCCATGTCTATTCTGTCCATGTCTATTCTGTCCAGGTCTATTCTGTCCATGTCTATTCTGGGCTCAGTTCTGGACACTGCAACCCAGAGGTGATGCTCAGCATGGAGTCCGTTTCTGTACTTGTTGTGTTAAAGTATGCCAGAGTTGAGAACCCTGACTCGTATAGGTATGTGGTACCAAACTGGACCAGAACATCTACTACTTTCTCAGTCAGGCAGGAGACCACTTCCTGTTGTAGATGGAACAACCCAGAACTGTGTGAGGGGGTTCTCAGTCAGACAGGAGACCACTTCCTGTTGTAGATGGAACAACCCAGAACTGTGTGAGGGGGTTCTCAGTCAGACAGGAGACCACTTCCTGTTGTAGATGGAACAACCCAGAACTGTGTGAGGGGGTTCTCAGTCAGACAGGAGACCACTTCCTGTTGTAGATGGAACAACCCAGAACTGTGTGAGGGGGTTCTCAGTCAGACAGGAAACCACTTCCTGTTGTAGATGGAACAACCCAGAACTGTGTGAGGGGGTTCTCAGTCAGACAGGAAACCACTTCCTGTTGTAGATGGAACAACCCAGAACTGTGTGAGGGGGTTCTCAGTCAGACAGGAAACCACTTCCTGTTGTAGATGGAACAACCCAGAACTGTGTGAGGGGGTTCTCAGTCAGACAGGAAACCACTTCCTGTTGTAGATGGAACAACCCAGAACTGTGTGAGGGGATTCTCAGTCAGACAGGAGACCACTTCCTGTTGTAGATGGAACAACCCAGAACTGTGTGAGGGGGTTCTCAGTCAGACAGGAAACCACTTCCTGTTGTAGATGGAACAACCCAGAACTGTGTGAGGGGGTTCTCAGTCAGACAGGAGACCACTTCCTGTTGTAGATGGAACAACCCAGAACTGTGTGAGGGGGTTCTCAGTCAGACAGGAGACCACTTCCTGTTGTAGATGGAACAACCCAGAACTGTGTGAGGGGGTTCTCAGTCAGACAGGAGACCACTTCCTGTTGTAGATGGAACAACCCAGAACTGTGTGAGGGGGTTCTCAGTCAGACAGGAAACCACTTCCTGTTGTAGATGGAACAACCCAGAACTGTGTGAGGGGGTTCTCAGTCAGACAGGAAACCACTTCCTGTTGTAGATGGAACAACCCAGAACTGTGTGAGGGGGTTCTCAGTCAGACAGGAAACCACTTCCTGTTGTAGATGGAACAACCCAGAACTGTGTGAGGGGGTTCTCAGTCAGACAGGAAACCACTTCCTGTTGTAGATGGAACAACCCAGAACTGTGTGAGGGGGTTCTCAGTCAGACAGGAGACCACTTCCTGTTGTAGATGGAACAACCCAGAACTGTGTGAGGGGGTTCTCAGTCAGACAGGAGACCACTTCCTGTTGTAGATGGAACAACCCAGAACTGTGTGAGTGGGTTCTCAGTCAGACAGGAGACCACTTCCTGTTGTAGATGGAACAACCCAGAACTGTGTGAGGGGGTTCACCTCAAAAAGCATCTGGCTTCAATCAGTTTATTATTCCCGTTCAGAATAACAATTATTATTCTATCTTAACAGCAACAGTTCCAACCTAGACTCGTTTTCAACAATAATTTCTACAGTAAAATGTACAGTAGGCCTGATCATTGTTTATCGTTGTATGTACTGTTACTAGTGTTGCACTATCAGTAGCTTGCTTTGGTGAATGTTAGATATTAGCTGTGTACAAGGCCAGGGAATTGTTTGAAAGAGAAACTCACATCTACTACTATGACTTGGGTTAATATTTACAAGTGTGTGTGTGTGTGTGTTGGTGTGTGTGTGTGTGTGTTAGTACCATTTAGGTGTGAAAAACGAGGCCATGC
Organism: Oncorhynchus clarkii lewisi; assembly: GCF_045791955.1. NCBI lineage: Eukaryota > Metazoa > Chordata > Actinopteri > Salmoniformes > Salmonidae > Oncorhynchus > Oncorhynchus clarkii. The sequence continues at coordinate 93,209,272 of NC_092151.1, read as the reverse complement.
TGCCCGTCCGTCTGTCCGTCCGAGTGGGTGTGTGTGTGTGTGTGTCCCTCACCATTAGGACTCCTGTCTCGTTGTTAGCCATCATGATAGAGATGAGACAGGTGGAGGGGCGGACAGCAGCCAACACATCCTCCACCTCCACCCTCCCCGTCACCTTGGAAACCGCCACTGACGTCACGTCTAAGACAACAACCCAGATAGGCCTATGTCAAGTCATTGACAACATTCGCTGTATTTATCAGTTACTGGAAACACAAACGATCCTTATTACAGTATAATGATTTATGTACGTACAGTACTGAGTGACTAAAGTTCTCGTTCAACTTAAGTGTTACACGTTAATAAAACAATATATATGATTGATCATCATCATCATCTTCATCATCGTCATAATTTAGCACACAGTAAATAAATATGAATCCAGAACAGTGTTAAACCCTACCTGCCGTGGCGTCCTTCAGCAGGTGTTCAGCGGTCAGTCTGACAGAGTCATGCTCTACGTTAGAGACGAGGATATGAGGTAGAGGCCAGGCTGAGGTTCCGCTGTTCTCATGGCGATGTCTCTCCCCTCTCTGCTCTGCTGTCCTGCAGCTCTCTCTGTAGGCCTCCAGGGCACTGTGGAACACCAGGTTATTGGCCTGAAGAGAACAGAGGAAAGTAAAGATCGCTGGCAATTAAACCCTAGAGCTTTCCAACGGTAGGTTATATCGCTGATAGAGCATGCACCAATCACATTGTGTTGTTTTGAGCCAGACAATAAGCCAGATGTCATGTTGTGTTCATGTACAGTATAACGAGACTGTCGGTCTACCTCAGTCCCACCAGAGGTGAAGATGATGTCATCTGCTTTCCCCCCCACCATTCTAGCCACATTCTCTCTCGCCTGGGTAATGATCTTCTTTGCTTTCACTCCTGGAACAAGGAAGAGACGACTAAATTCAAACACACACACACACACACACACACACATAGCTAAAGACGTTAATAAAATCAGCGGGGGTGACAAGATGGACAAAACAGAACATTAAAAAAAACATACTTCCAAGGTCGGTACCAACCCCTCACCCTGTGCCAACCCCTCACCTGGTGCCAACTCCTGCCAACCCCTCACCTGGTGCCAACCCCTCACCAAGTGCCAACCCCTCACCAAGTGCCAACCCCTCACCCGGTGCCAACCCCTCACCCGGTGCCAACCCCTCACCTGGTGCCAACTCCTGCCAACCCCTCACCGGGTGCCAACCCCTCATCCGGTGCCAACCCCTCACCTGGTGCCAACCCCTCACCTGGTGCCATCCCCTCACCTGGTGCCAACCCCTCACCTGGTGCCAACCCCTCACCCGGTACCAACCCCTGCCAACCCCTCACCTGGTGCCAACCCCTCACCAAGTGCCAACCCCTCACCCAGTGCCAACCCCTCACCCAGTGCCAACCCCTCACCCGGTACCAACCCCTCACCTGGTGCCAACCCCTCACCCGGTGCCAACCCCTCACCCGGTGCCAACCCCTCACCCGGTACCAACCCCTCACCCGGTGCCAAACCGTCACCCGGTGCCAACCCCTCACCTGGTGCCAACCCCTCACCTGGTGCCAACCCCTCACCTGGTGCCAACCCCTCACCTGGTGTGTAGGTACTACTGGGGTTTCCCCAGGCCTTGTGCCAACCCCTCACCTGGTGTGTAGGTACTACTGGGGTTTCCCCAGGCCTCGTGCAGGGCTTCAGTAACAGCCTGAATCACCTGTGGCTCCAGTGGGGTGGTGGCGTTATAGTCCATGTAGATCCTGTATGACAGAGAGGTAAGTACATTCACCCCAATAGTAAGGAGGTGGGAGAAGACAGGATGTGCCACATGAAATAGGCCTAGTAAAACAATATGTCTACAGGGAGGGAATCCCGTGGAGTCGTTCGAAGCCAAATAGATAAGAGCATGAGGAACCACAGGAACTCAATGGGTTGTAGTGGTCTCCCATCGACCCCTCTGTGACAAACAGTGACAAACACTTACCTGTCCTCGTCCATGTCTGGAATATACGTGTGTATATGACCGTCAAATGGAAGGTCTGAGTGCGTGTGCCCATTGGCACCACCTGTGTCTGAATGATGTGAGAGTGCGTGGTGGTCATCCAATGAAGTGACTGTATGGCCATCGGATGTAGCTGAATGGTGAGAGAATGGACGACCGTCTACTGAGCGGTGACTGTGGTCCCTCGGGTCCCTTGTGCCGGAGCTGGCCTTCACTGGTTCAGACATGACCTTATGGAAAAGCCAAGGTTTATATGACTTTTGATTAAGTGCCCCCCCCCCCCCCCACAATTATTTTTTTTTTACCTGCAGGTAAAGTGTGTAACATAATGTTAGGTCATTCTATAGGGTTGGGGTTGTCCTATATAAATGGGATACAAGTCCTATTTATATAGGGCAACGGTCCTATAGGGTCAAGGATGGGTTTGTAAACAAACTCATGAAGCTAAAAACGTCAGTCTGTTAGCCACCTGTTATCTACTATGTCACCGACACAGTCAGATACAATCTAACGTGTCATGCCTAGCTCACTAGCTAATATGTAGACTTTCCAAGGAAACACGTGTAATGACCTAGCTAGCTCTAAAGAAAGCTAACCAGCCGTGTCGTTTCTTAAAATGAACCCCATTTCATCCAGCACAGCATTGATCTTGATAACCAGACATCATTCGTTGCATCATTCGTTGAGTGACATAACTTTAGCTAATACGTGGCTGTAGAACAAGCTACAAAAAAGCTTGCTAAGCTAGCTAACGTCATTTACTGTGGCTGGCTGGCTGTTGGTATAAAACAAAATATATTGTTTATTTCATCAATTTGAAAGTCACTGTAGTTAGCGAAATACCTTGGCTAGATAGGCGAAGGAGGATGAGACTGAAGAAGATAGCTCTACTGTCAACGACTCCCAAAAGTCGAATCTTCTTCCTCAACCCGGAAATGCCAGGTTTCCGCTTCCGTCCATGATTGAACCCGTTCCTTCCTTGTTTAGTGTGACGCCTGCAGTGCATGTTGCAGAGTCTGAAAAAACACACTCCTGTAATTGAAGACTTTTCCTTAGTTTCGGGTTTTGAAAATTAATATCAATAAGTCAGTCTTAGATTGTGTTTTACAGGAAGTATATGGTATCACAATTAAAGATAAGGTTACTTATCTTGGAATTGTTATAGGCAAGGATGGAAAAACAAAGGAGTGACTTAAACTTTAACCCCATTGTTGAAAGGTTGCTGAGAGAGATTTCGTTATATGGTCGGGTTTTATTGTCCAAAGCTGAAGGGTTATCCAGATCGGTTTATGTCTCGTTATCACTTGAATTATCCCCTAGAATTGTAAAGGATTTAGATAAGATTCTTTATCATTTTATTTGGAGGAACAAGCCTCACGATCTCCTGAAAGATATTCTCACTAATACCCAATAACAAGGAGGTCTTGACGTTTTAGATTTCAATACTCTAAATAATACTTTGGAATGTCTTATCCTAAGTATTTATTTGACTCAGTTTTTGTTTTAGAATTTCTGCTTGGGTGTAATTTTGATGTTGGTAAAATCCCAGTAAAATTGGCCGAATTCCATAAACAGCCAATTTTAGCTTTGATGTTAGTGCATAAACACAATCTTTTCCCCTCACAGATACTTTCTATGGAACAACAAAGATATATACAATTTAAAATTAAGTCTCTTTTTTTCGTAACTGGTTTGAGAATACAATTATTTTGGTAATGGTCAGTTACTGAATGACGATGGATATCTACTCTCATATGGGGAATTTCTTCATAAATTAAAAATTCTAATAACCCCGAAATAATATACAATTATTTTTTATGCGATTCCAAGGGGGGGTTGTGTCTTTTTTTAAATTCCTCTGTGGTTGATGTAAGTAACAGATTTACATGAAAATTTATTAATTGGCAATATTAACATCAAAGATAAATGTAGTAATAAACAGATTAGGAATATTGTTTGTGATACTACAATTCCCTCAGCAAGATTATGGTATATTTAATTCAACTGCTAATAATTAGGTACATTTCATATTCAAAAATGCAAATGGTCTAATTCAAAACCTAACTGTTTTAACTTTATAAATGAATTTAATCAATATGTCACTACTTTAACTAAAATGACAAGCAAAAAGGCAATTAAAACTTGTTGTGTTGTTAATGAATATGATTTGTTTGTTTAGGATTCCTGACAATGTAAATAGTTTGCATGTGACTATTCTTATTTTGTTTGTTGATATTTGTTCATTAAAAATACATTTAAAAAAAAAAAATTAAAAAAAGTTGCTGGCCAGCCAACCAAAATTGGTTCTGTGAAGGTTCCCAGAACACAAAAACTGTTAATTTGTGCTGATTATTACAACGTTTCTATTAGGTCGCAAAAAATATTTGCCTAATATTGCAAAAACATTTTTCTAGGTTGTGTTTTGGGGATGTTATCATCCTAATGTTAGATAAAACCCTAACTACAACTTAATGGGAATCTCAGCTAACGTTCTGGGAATGTTCCTGGTTTGCTGGGTGGTTTCTTCGAACCTATATTTCATACTAAATCCTACGCATTCTATCAAATCCTAAACTATAATCTATCAGAATAGAATTGAATAGATCAATAAAAAACGGCCGATGATCATCCAGCACACAGGGAACAATATCAACACAAAAAAAATAGACATGTACTTTGGTCGTGTTTCATAAGTTCCACGTTTATTTAATATCAATTGACGATGCGTTTTAATGTACACCAACTGTTTATGCTTCAACTCCAACACTCAAATAGAGACATTGATTTAACTACTGAACAGTTAAGATGGTGTTTCAACGGGTTACAGCGGTATGGTGTACTGTTCACAGCAATCATGTTGTTTTATATACAATGCAACAAACAAAGAACATGAAGAAAACCAAATAGAAAAATGCTTTAACGGGTGCAGTTTGACCGAGCTATAGAAACAATACAATCAGTTCTGATTAAATATGGAAGCACACTTGATGGGTCAAAAGCTACTTTGTGAATTCTGTGATGGTGATGACTAAGACGGGATGTGGATGTTTGTGGCCAGACAGTGAAACAGGATTGACAGACAGACATTGTTCGAGTCCCAAACGGTACCCTATTCCCTATGCAGTGCACTAGTTTTGACCAGATCCCATAAGAGTCCCAAACGGTACCCTATTCCCTATGCAGTGCACTAGTTTTGACCAGATCCCATAAGAGTCCCAAACGGTACCCTATTCCCAATGCAGTGCACTAGTTTTGACCAGATCCCATAAAAAGTAGTGCACTATTAAGGCAATAGGGTGCCATTTGGGACTAATGACCCAGTCTACATGATGTCCTGGCTACATTCAAAAGGCCATATGAACACTTCTCCTCTTAGGTAAGGGTATTTTATGTCCTATACAGTGTAGTGCCCTTGATATTGTAAACTGGGAAGGAGACAACCATAACCTGCTCAATAGGCCCACACACTGCAATCCAATATAATAAAAGTATGATAATAATCATTTACATTCTACCAGACTGTATGTGAGATTTCAGTGATGCACCACCACCATCCATGACTATTTGGCCTTTCTGATTCAATCAATGGAACAAGACAAACTGTGAGGAAATTAGCTAGACCCAACAGGGGTAGAACCCATTGGTACAGGGTAGAACTCTGACCCACTGGGACAGGCTAGACCTCTGACCCACTGGGACAGGCTAGACCTCTGACCCACTGGTACAGGCTAGACCTCTGACCTACTGGTACAGGCTAGACCTCTGACCTACTGGTACAGGCTAGACCTCTGACCCACTGGTACAGGCTAGACCTCTGACCTACTGGTACAGGCTAGACCTCTGACCTACTGGTACAGGCTAGACCTCTGACCCACTGGTACAGGGTAGAACTCTGACCCACTGGTACAGGCTAGACCTCTGACCCACTGGGACAGGCTAGACCTCTGACCCACTGGTACAGGCTAGACCTCTGACCCACTGGTACAGGCTAGAACTCTGACCCACTGGTACAGGCTAGACCTCTGACCCACTGGTACAGGCTAGACCTCTGACCTACTGGTACAGGCTAGACCTCTGACCCACTGGTACAGGCTAGACCTCTGACACACTGGTACAGGCTAGACCTCTGACCCACTGGTACAGGCTAGACCTCTGACCCACTGGTACAGGCTAGACCTCTGACCCACTGGTACAGGCTAGACCTCTGACCCACTGGTACAGGCTAGACCTCTGACCCACTGGTACAGGCTAGACCTCTGACCCACTGGTACAGGCTAGACCTCTGACCCACTGGTACAGGCTAGACCTCTGACCCACTGGTACAGGCTAGACCTCTGACCCACTGGTACAGGCTAGACCTCTGACCCACTGGTACAGGCTAGACCTCTGACCTACTGGTACAGGCTAGACCTCTGACCCACTGGTACAGGCTAGACCTCTGACCCACTGGTACAGGCTAGACCTCTGAGAGGCTAGACCTCTGACCTACTGGTACAGGCTAGACCTCTGACCCACTGGTACAGGCTAGACCTCTGACCCACTGGTACAGGCTAGACCTCTGAGAGGCTAGACCTCTGACCTACTGGTACAGGCTAGACCTCTGACCCACTGGTACAGGCTAGACCTCTGACACACTGGTACAGGCTAGACCTCTGACACACTGATACAGGCTAGACCTCTGACACACTGGTACAGGCTAGACCTCTGACACACTGGTACAGGCTAGACCTCTGACACACTGGTACAGGCTAGACCTCTGACCCACTGGTACAGGCTAGACCTCTGACACACTGGTACAGGCTAGACCTCTGACACACTGATACAGGCTAGACCTCTGACACACTGGTACAGGCTAGACCTCTGACACACTGGTACAGGCTAGACCTCTGACACACTGGTACAGGCTAGACCTCTGACACACTGGTACAGGCTAGACCTCTGACACACTGGTACAGGGTATACCTCTGACACACTGGTACAGGTTAGACCTCTGACCCGTTGGTACAGGGTAGACCTCTGACCCGTTGGTACAGGGTAGACCTCTGACCCGTTGGTACAGGGTAGACCTCTGACCCGTTGGTACAGGGTAGACCTCTGACCCGTTGGTACAGGGTAGACCTCTGACCCGTTGGTACAGGGTAGACCTCTGACCCGTTGGTACAGGGTAGACCTCTGACCCGTTGGTACAGGGTAGACCTGACTTCCCCTGGAACCCCAAAGGAATGACAACGGTTTTAAAATGCGCATTTACTGCAAGCAGTGTATACCCTGTAGTTATACAGTAAGATACATTGATATGGGTAAAATTACCTTATATCACAACCTTCATTAGATTGAATCATTACTGTCAAATCTAATATAATTTACACACAGAGCCCTTTCAACATGGTACAGTATGTGAAGAGATACGCATGTAGGCAGCGGTGGAAAAAGTACTCAAATGTCATACTTGAGAAAAAGTAAAGACACCTTTAAAGAAAGTGACTCAGGTAAAAGTGAAAGTCACCCTGTAAAATACTACTTGACTAAAAGTATTTAGTTTTAAAATGTACTTAAGTATCAAAAGTAAATGTAATTGCTAAGATATACTTAAAAGTATCAAAAGTAAATGTATAAATCATTTCAAATTCCTTTATATTGAGCAAACCAGGCTGCACAATTTTCGTGCTTTTTAATTTTACGGAGAGCCAGGGGCACTCAGACATCATTTTCAAACGAAGCATATGTTTTTTTTTGAGTCTGCCAGATCAGAGGCAGTAGGGATGACCGTTGTATTGAACAGCGGAGCCACAGCTGTGTTCCGTTGTATTGAACAGCCGAGCCACAGCTGTGTTCCGTTGTATTGAACAGCGGAGCCACAGCTGTGTTCCGTTGTATTGAACAGCCGAGCCACAGCTGTGTTCCGTTGTATTGAACAGCGGAGCCACAGCTGTGTTCCGTTATATTGAACAGCCGAGCCACAGCTGTGTTCCGTTGTATTGAACAGCAGAGCCACAGCTGTGTTCCGTTGTATTGAACAGCCGAGCCACAGCTGTGTTCCGTTGTATTGAACAGCGGAGCCACAGCTGTGTTCCGTTGTATTGAACAGCCGAGCCACAGCTGTGTTCCGTTGTATTGAACAGCGGAGCCACAGCTGTGTTCCGTTGTATTGAACAGCCGAGCCACAGCTGTGTTCCGTTGTATTGAACAGCAGAGCCACAGCTGTGTTCCGTTGTATTGAACAGCCGAGCCACAGCTGTGTTCCGTTGTATTGAACAGCCGAGCCACAGCTGTGTTCCGTTGTATTGAACAGCAGAGCCACAGCTGTGTTCCGTTGTATTGAACAGCCGAGCCACAGCTGTGTTCCGTTGTATTGAACAGCGGAGCCACAGCTGTGTTCCGTTGTATTGAACAGCCGAGCCACAGCTGTGTTCCGTTGTATTGAACAGCAGAGCCACAGCTGTGTTCCGTTATATTGAACAGCCGAGCCACAGCTGTGTTCCGTTGTATTGAACAGCCGAGCCACAGCTGTGTTCCGTTGTATTGAACAGCCGAGCCACAGCTGTGTTCCGTTGTATTGAACAGCCGAGCCACAGCTGTGTTCCGTTGTATTGAACAGCCGAGCCACAGCTGTGTTCCGTTGTATTGAACAGCAGAGCCACAGCTGTGTTCCGTTGTATTGAACAGCAGAGCCACAGCTGTGTTCCGTTGTATTGAACAGCAGAGCCACAGCTGTGTTCCGTTATATTGAACAGCAGAGCCACAGCTGTGTTCCGTTGTATTGAACAGCAGAGCCACAACTGTGTTCCGTTGTATTGAACAGCCGAGCCACAGCTGTGTTCCATTGTATTGAACAGCAGAGCCACAGCTGTGTTCCTTTGTATTGAACAGCAGAGCCAGAGCTGTGTTCCGTTGTATTGAACAGCAGAACCACAGCTGTGTTCCATTGTATTGAACAGCAGAACCACAGCTGTGTTCCATTGTATTGAACAGCAGAGCCAGAGCTGTGTTCCGTTGTATTGAACAGCAGAGCCACAGCTGTGTTCCGTTATATTGAACAGCCGAGCCACAGCTGTGTTCCGTTGTATTGAACAGCAGAGCCAGAGCTGTGTTCCGTTGTATTGAACAGCAGAACCACAGCTGTGTTCCATTGTATTGAACAGCAGAACCACAGCTGTGTTCCATTGTATTGAACAGCAGAGCCAGAGCTGTGTTCCGTTGTATTGAACAGCCGAGCCACAGCAATACAAGTATTGGCATTACAGTTCTTCTCTTAATAATATTGTGCATCTCAAATGACACCCTGTTCCCTATATAGTGCACTACTTTAGACCAGGACCCTATGGCACCCTATTCCCTATATAGTGCACTACTTTAGACCAGGACCCTATGGCACCCTATTCCCTATGCACTGTAGTGCAGTACATAAGGAATTATAAACTAGGTGGTTTGAGCCCTGAATTTTGATTGGCTCAAAGCCAGGGTATATCAGACCGTATACCACAGGTATGACAAAACATTTAGTTTTACTGCCCTAATTACGACTGTAACCAGTTTATAATAGCAATAAGGCTCCTCTGGAGTTTGTGATACATGGCCAATATAGCACGGCTAAGGGCTGTATCCAGGCACTCCGCGTTGTGTCGTGCTTAAGAACAGCCCTTAGCCGTGGTAAATTGGCCACATTCCACACCTCCCCGGGCCGTATTGCTTAACTATATAAGGAATAGGGTGCCCCTTTGAGACATAACCTATAAGTGCTATGTAATTTCCTGCTCGTACTGAGCATGCTCTGTAGGTTGGCTGGCCTCAGGCATGCTCCTTATCAAAAGCTACAGGTATCAGTGTATCAATCAATCAATTTGGTCTCTGTCACTACATCAATGGCTGAAAAGCGATGGATGATAAATGAGCCCGTTAAACAACATCTCCCTGGGTATGCTATACTTCCTGAGACTCACATAAAGAAGGACAAGAAGAACCCTGCATGCCATGAAAGAAGTGTCTACTGGGTATACTGACAGCTGTCCTGTTCTCTTCCAACTGTGAGTAGTGTCTACTGGGCATACTGACAGCTGTCCTGTTCTCTTCCAACTGTGAGTAGTGACTACTGGACATACTGACAGCTGTCCTGTTCTCTTCCAACTGTGAGTAGTGTCTACTGGGCATACTGACAGCTGTCCTGTTCTCTTCCAACTGTGAGTAGTGTCTACTGGGCATACTGACAGCTGTCCTGTTCTCTTCCAACTGTGAGTAGTGACTACTGGACATACTGACAGCTGTCCTGTTCTCTTCCAACTGTGAGTAGTGTCTACTGGGCATACTGACAGCTGTCCTGTTCTCTTCCAACTGTGAGTAGTGACTACTGGGCATACTGACAGCCGTCCTGTTCTCTTCCAACTGTGAGTAGTGACTACTGGACATACTGACAGCCGTCCTGTTCTCTTCCAACTGTGAGTAGTGACTACTGGACATACTGACAGCTGTCCTGTTCTCTTCCAACTGTGAGTAGTGACTACTGGACATACTGACAGCTGTCCTGTTCTCTTCCAACTGTGAGTAGTGACTACTGGACATACTGACAGCTGTCCTGTTCTCTTCCAACTGTGAGTAGTGACTACTGGACATACTGACAGCTGTCCTGTTCTCTTCCAACTGTGAGTAGTGACTACTGGACATACTGACAGCTGTCCTGTTCTCTTCCAACTGTGAGTAGTGACTACTGGGCATACTGACAGCCGTCCTGTACTCTTCCAACTGTGAGTGAAACATATAGCAGGGTAATAGCATAGTAAATACACAATCCAACTGATGACCAACTTTAAAAAATAAAAAACACACAAAAAAAGGCTCCTCGGTCATCATTCTGCTTCCCTGTTGTCTGGACTGGACCCACTACGATGGCTAATGTTTGCTCGATACAAAACAAACAAACCATACATTTACAATTCATCACGATTCACTCACGTACAGTAGCTGCAATACTGATGCATACGTCCACGTGTACACAATAAGTGCTGTTGAACGGAAAACAAAAAGGGACTAAAGACTAAAATAATAATTTCACTTCACATGAGATGAACTAAAAAAGAAGCAATCGAAGAGGACGTGAGCGCCATGTAATTTTCCGGATTCAATCTGGTTATTATACAGAAAATGTCTACAATGAAATATCAGTAGTATATTTCTATAGAAATGGATCATCCTATACTAATCACTCGATAATATGTTTATAAAATGGCGTACGGTATGTGAAAACTCATATTCATTGTCTTTAAGTGCATATACGCTCATATCGATCTCCGACAATTGTTTTGTTGTTATTTTGGCTCTGTACTCCCAGCACTTTGGATGTGAAATGATACAATGACTAGGAGGTCAAAGTGCAGGACTGTCAGCTTTAATATGAGGAGTATTTTCATCCATATCGGGCGAAATGTTTAGAAATTACAGCACTTTTTTTTTGTTCATAGTCCCTCCGTTTTAGGGGACCAAAAGTATTGGGATAAATTAACTTTATGATTTCAACTCCAAAGTGCTGGAGTACAGAGCTAAAACAACAACAACAACAACAACAACAGAAGCAAACAAAATGTCCACTGTACCAATAGTTTTGCAGCTCGCTGTATATTAGCCTACTGTGTACATAAATAGATGATGATTAGCTAGACAAAAACAGCCACGTGATGAAGACAGAGTCACAAAATAGAACCCTAGTCCCTATGTAGGTGCACTACTTTTAACAAGAGCCCATAGGACTCTGGTCAAAAGTAGTGCACTACACAGGGAATATATGGAATCATTTGGGACATGATGAAGTAGATCCAAAGCAACTGAGGGACTGCAGATATACTGTTTGAAAAGAGAGGCACTGCATCACATGTACAAATCCTTGTTCAGAAACCTTGTTTCTTGTCTTATCCCTAGTGCGCTACAAACAGCTCGTTTTCATTTTCCCCTCATTCTATTCACTATGTAAGGGATCGGGGATCGTTCTGTCCACGCACCCATCTGTTTCCCCATCTCCCAGCTTTGAAGTATAATCAATTTCCATTATGTTCACAATCTCTCGAGCTTCTAAAATATTGTATCGTGAGTGAAATCGGGGTTGCACTATTCACAACTGACCACAGTAAGAAGGGGTAGGGGGTAGAGGTCATAGGTCATGTTATCAAAATTTTAGTGAAACTCATAATAAAAAGTACTGTAACTACTTTAGAAATATAAATGTATTTGTACATAAATACACGCAGAAATAAATAATAATGTTGTTAAATATTTAAATATATCCCATATTAATACAAAATAAAAATCATTAGACTTTAGAGATGAATCAAGGTTAAATTTGTGAGGACGTAGCTACTGTAGTAGGTACCTTTATAGCTAGCTACCATATATACCTTCATAGTTACCGTAGATGCCTTCATAGTTACTGTAGTTACCTTCAGAGCTACTGTAGATACCTTCATAGTTACCGTAGATGCCTTCATAGTTACTGTAGTTACCTTCAGAGCTACTGCAGATACCTTCATAGCTACTTAAAATACCAACAAAGTTACTGTAGATACCTTCATAGCTACTGTAGATACCTTCATAGCTACTTAAAATACCTACAAAGTTACTGTAGTTACCTTCATAGTTACTGTAGATACCTTCATAGTTACTGTAGTTACCTTCATAGTTACCGTAGATGCCTTCATAGTTACTGTAGTTACCTTCAGAGATACTGTAGATACCTTCATAGTTACCATAGAGGCCTTCATAGTTACTGTAGTTACCTTTATAGCTACCATAGATACCTTCATAGTTACTGTAGATACCTTCAGAGCTACTGTAGATACTATAATAGAGTTACTGTAAATACCTTCATAGTTACTGTAGATGCCTTCATAGCTACTGTAGATGCCTTCATAGTTACTGTAGATACCTTCATAGTTACTGTAGATACCTCCATAGCTACTGTAGATACTATAATAGAGCTACTGTAGATACCTTCAGAGCTACTGTAGATACCTTCAGAGCTACTGTAGATACATTCAGAGCTACTTAAAATACCTACAAAGTTACTGTAGATTCCTTCATAGTTACTGCAGATTCCTTCACAGCTACTTTGGGAAGTGGTTTTATCAGAGCAATAGCGTGAACATGTGATCACTTGATCAATGCCAACCCTTCTCTCTTGTAGCCCAGCTGTAGGTGCATCCTCCCATGGCACCCTATTCCTTTTATAACGCACTACTATTGACGAGAGCCCATAGGGTCCTGATCAAAAGTAGTGCACTATGTAGGGAATAGGGTGCCACGTGGGATGTAAAGTGTGTGTGTTGACATCTCAGGACTTATCAAGGAGGAACATGGAGATTACATTATGTCAAGATTCAGAAGGAGTTACTCTGTCCTGCCCAACAGAGCCTAGCTGGTATGGAAAGAGAATAGGGACATAAAGAGTTACTCTGTCCTGCCCAACAGAGCTGAGATGATATGGAAAGAAAGAGAAAAGTGAACAGAAGAGTTACATTAAACTGAACAACTGTCAATTGTAATTTTTTTCTGCCTTATATATTTTAGCAGAACTGCCGAAACCCTAATTTGGTGAAAATGTGTTTACTATGAATACGAACCTGTTGTTGTTTTTTTAACATTGTATGAGTAACAATAAGAGCAGCAATATAACCAAGACCACATATCTGGAGTCAACAGTAGTCTTATTTCCATGGTAATACTTCCATCTCTGTTTCTCGTCCCCCTTAAGGTAAGCTGAGGTGCAGTAATGTAGTGATGTAAACAGCGTCGTTTCAGACAGGACCATTTACTGTCAACACTCCTGATTTTATTTTATTTTTCCTGAAGGAAATAAGTGTGTGTTGTTTAACGAGCTCGACGTGTTGCTGCGTGTTGCTGCTGACTACCACACTTACATCACAATGTAAGTCGATAAAATAAGGAACTGGTAAATAACTACCCATTACTCTGTTCCACCAGCTCCGAAAGGGAAGGACGAGGTTCAGGAAGCATCCCAAATGGCACCCTATTCCCTATATAGTGCACTAGTTTTGACCCAAATGGCACCCTATTCCCTATAATGCACTAGTTTTGACCCAAATGGCACCCTATTCCCTATATAGTGCACTAGTTTTGACCCATATGGTACCCTATATAATGCACTAGTTTTGACCCATATGGTACCCTATTCCCTATAGAGTGCACTAGTTTTGACCCAAATGGCACCCTATTCCCTATATAATGCACTAGTTTTGACCCAAATGGCACCCTATTCCCTATATAGTGCACTCGTTTTGACCCATATGGTACCCTATTCCCTATATAATGCACTAGTTTTGACCCATATGGTACCCTATTCCCTATATAATGCACTAGTTTTGACCCATATGGTACCCTATTCCCTATAGAGTGCACTAGTTTTGACCCAAATGGCACCCTATTCCCTATATAGTGCACTAGTTTTGACCAGAGCCCTATGGGTTATTCATACAGTAGCTATGACCAGCCCTATGGGTCCTGGTCAAACGTAGAACACTATATAGGGAATAGGGTGCCATTTGGGTCGAAACTAGTGCACTATATAGGGAATAGGGTGCCATTTGGGTCACAACCTTGGAGAGGGGTTAACCAGATGATAAAGCCTACACAGACAGACAGCAGTACAGGCCCGACAGACACACAACGATGATGGAGGCCTCAGATACACAGGTGGTCAGCTTGTGATAAAGTGAGCGTGTGCAGAAGGAAGAAGAGCAGGTTACTAGTGTAGGATGGGAGGAGGGGCGGTGGGATAAGCATAGGAGTAATCAGGGATTTATATACAGGTTAGTCTCTTTGCGTTCTAATGTTTTCTATCTTCTTTATAAGACGTGTTGTTGTTCGATTGTTTGTTTCACATCCTTCCTCTCCTTCTGGAGAGCTTTGATCTGGTGGAGACAAAAAAAGGTAAAGATAGAATATATTGTATATTGATTCAAAATTACCAACCATTTGGGTTTTCTTCATAGTTACAGCATCAAAACATACTGCATAATAACATACCTTTATTTACTGTAAGGTTACTTGCGTAACCCCGGTTCTCTGATAATATGAGAGGGATATATCACATGCGGGGGGAGGGGGTTCGCTAAGAACCGCCTACTCTTGGAAGTACCAATCAAAAAATGTTTGTTTGAGACAGACATGTAGAGTGGCGAATGAGGTGAGACCCTCACTTCCATTAAAAGGAGCTAGCCTCCCACCCTCATGGTTATTCTCAAGCATGCTTCTCTTCCTCAAGCTCTTGCAAGCATGGGGAATGCGGTGATACGTCTCACTCAGATTAGCAGAGAACTGCGATTATGCAAATTCTCTTTCAAATACTCTTGTTAAGATGTATCATGCAGGGATATGGCCAACACCCTGATCGCAAGAAATGTGCTCTCCCAAGCCAGGCAGGTCCCAACATAGCAACCCTCAGAGGTCCCGAAACAAAGGGAGTAAACACAAAAAAGGTGCAAAGACAACCCCCCCCCAAGGAAAAACCTCATAACTAAGTGAGGGACAGCCCAGTACAAAGCTCCAGTCTCAGCATAATTAGACATGTCCCATGAGGTCACCTCCTGTGTAGTAGAGGGTCCTTCCTAAGATAAATACAGTGGTTTTATCCTTTTTTCGTTGTACTCCCTGACGAAGGCCGTGCAGCAGAAACACGTCTGAGGTTTAAAAAAAACAACAACTTTGTTTCCATTGAACATGCCCTAATAAATTAACGCATTTAAATGAATTATATGAAGAGTGCCTTGGCCCTCCTTTCCTTTTTTGATCCCCCATGAATCATCAGGATACAGTCGAAAAGAGAAAGTCCAACTCGAGGGTGGTAGCCCAATGAGCGAAGAGTATGACACCTTTGCACACACCGAACAACAACAGGGATGTCCTTCTAGGGGAAAAACGACAGGGTAAAAAAAGCCATATTCTCTAAGGTGCGTCAATAGGAAAAAAGTCGACCCGGGATAAAAACGAGGTTAGGTAATTAACCTGAAAAACACTGGTAGAGCACAGTCCACCGATACGCTAGGGACCAAGGGTAGTAGTAAAAGTGAAAGAAGGTGGAATGTGACGTCTATGCGTTTTTCAGCGGCTAAAATCGAGGAGGTCCACTTTCATTCTTTGTCTGTTAAACTGGATGAGCTCAGCCAAAGGGCTCCTTCTTGCTCATGGTATGACCACAGCCTTAGATGGCACTACGGGAGGCCTGTAATCAGGTCTGAAATCATACAGATCTCCACCCAATCTCCTCCCAAGCATCTGGGTCTAGGGTGTCCTGAGTCCAGCCGCTTCCTCCACTCCTCCAGTAACTCACCCTTGAAAACCAACAATAAAAAGGTCACGTTGAAGGTTTTAATGAGGCCTTTCCAAGGGAGTGAAGAGCTGGTAATGTCACAAGGAGCTAGGGGCTGAGGTGGTGAGCCAGTGACGGTTCCACGTCACTAACTCAGATTCCTCCAGATTGTGCATGTCCAGGCAAGGGCTCCTAGCACTCCTAGCAAAAATCCTGTGGTTAATGGGTTTATCCCGAGAGCTCGTAGCTTCCCTTAGGCAAGCTGGTACTGCGGCAAGCAGTTCCTTTATCAGGGCTGTGTGGGCTGGCGTTCCCGTCGTACAGGTCCCTTGACGGGTCTTGAGCCCCTACAGAAGATGACCATTCGATGTTGACTCTGGCCCTGGCATACAGACATGATGGGAGCCCAAACTTCACTGGAACAGGGGCAGCGCCAGTGCTCTTAGGGCCGTCAGGTCTGTGGGCTTGAGAGGGTCGGGAACAAACACAGTGCAGGAGTTGGGGTATGACGAACCATCTCAAGGATTTCCGTGAGATTGATCCCGTCGTCATCCTCGCCATCCCCTAACTCACCTTCACCACTACGTCCTCAGACATTGAGGGAAGGGAGTGGAGGCTAGTGGGGGGGGGGTTATCTAGCGAGCAGCTACCTCGTGGTGAAGGTATGCTGTGGCTAGCTCAGTGCTAGTTCAAGGAAACCGAGTGACAGTTTGCCTTCAGAAAAAGGCACAGATGGCGCCGTGAAGGCAGAGAGGGTTGGTTTAGCTAACAAAACGGGTGAACGTATGTTAACTATACTTTTTTTTTTTTAAAGAAGGGAGCTAGCAAAGCTACCATCTTGCAGGTAGGGTATACTAGTGAGGTTAGCTTGCCTTTCAGCAAGCTAGCCAACTTAGCCTTGCAGCGTGGGCTAACCAAGTCTAAATAACTAGCAGCAACGCTAGCTATCAACGGAAACTGAGAAGTAGAAAAAGGAATTTCTACTCCAAAATCTTCCGGTTAATACTGAACCTCTTAATTAACTCTGAAAACCTCGTCAGAAATATCCTTCACAGTTCGCTTTTGAGCAGGCAACGGGTATCCAGTCGATATGAGGAGAGCTAGAGTAGTGACACTCTTTGGGTGAGGAAGAGAAGCGAGAATAACCAGAGGGCGGGAGAGTGGCTTCTTTTATGGAAGTGAGTGTCTCACCTCATTCGCCACTCTACCTGTCTGTCTCCAACAGATGATTTGGATTGGTGCTTCCGAGACTAGGCGGTCTTTAGCGAAAGCCCACAATGTAATACATTGAAACACGTATTTGAAAGAAAACTCCTTTAAAGTTATGATTCAAATGGGATATAAAGTTTTACAATTACATTTGAGTTATTACACTTTTTTCCAGAGCAACTTACAGTCAGTAAGTTGAACACATATGATCACTTCGATCACTATCATTGTAATTAAAACGTTCAAAATAGTCGCTATGAGCAAAACCAATGTTAGTAAGAGTGAAGGTGGTGGATGAGGGGAGTTTCCTTGTAAAGCACTTGGAGTACCTTAGTTGGTAGAAATATGAAATACAAATTCAATTCATTATTTTTAAATTATTTATTAAGTGAAAAACAAAAAAAAACCTTAGTGTATTATCCATGTTACCTGATAGATCCTGCCAGCAGAGGGTTAAAAGCATAGAGCCAGTCGTGCATCTCCTTGTCGTTGCTGGCTTGGAGCAGTATACCGCGGTGCTCTGTACACACAGCAAACGTGTTTGGAGTCTGTTGGGGAAACACGGAGAGGTACAGTAATGTTAAAACCAGCTAGCTGCCCAGAGCAGCTTACTATTG
The DNA here is from genome assembly GCF_045791955.1 of Oncorhynchus clarkii lewisi. Lineage (NCBI taxonomy): Eukaryota > Metazoa > Chordata > Actinopteri > Salmoniformes > Salmonidae > Oncorhynchus > Oncorhynchus clarkii. Next base: position 93,191,120 of record NC_092151.1, on the reverse strand, counting down.
AGGGTAGGTAGGAAGAGAGAGGAGGAAAAACATGACATCCTCTATGAGTCTCTTCAAATGCAGTACATATAAACTCAAGCAAAAAAAAAAAAGAAACGTCCCCTCACTGTCAACTGCGTTTATTTTCAGCAAACTTAACATGTGTAAATATTTGTATGAGCATAAGATTCAACAACTGAGACATAAACGGAACAAGTTCCACAGACGTGTGACTAACAGAAATGGAATAATGTGTCCCTTGACAAAGGAGTGGTCAAAATCAAAAGTAACAGTCAGTATCTGGTGTGGCCACCAGCTGCATTAAGTACTGCTGTGCAACTCCTCCTCATGGACTGCACCATATTTGCCAGTTATTGCTGTGAGATGGTACCCCACTCTTCCACCAAGGCACCTGCAAGTTCTCTGACATTTCTGGGGGGGAATGGCCCTCACCCTCTGATCCAACAGGTCCAGACATGCTCAATAGTATTGAGATCTGGGCCATTCGCTGGCCATGGCAGAACACTGACATTCCTGTCTTGCTGGAAATCACGCAGAGAACAAGCAGTATGGCTGGTGGGTCATGTCAGGATGAGCCTGCAGGAAAAGTACCACATGAGGGAGGATGTCTTCCCTGTAACACACAGTGTTGAGATTGCCTGCAATGACAAGAAGCTCAGTCCGATGATGCTGTGACCGATGATGCTGTGACACACCGCCCCAGGTCATGACGGACCCTCCACCTCCAAATCGTTCCCGCTCCAGAATACAGGCCTCGGTATAATGCTCATTCCTTCCACAATAAATTAATTCAATGATAAATGTGAATCCAACCATCACCCCTGGTGAGACAAAACCGAAGAGCACTTTTTGCAAGTTCTGTCTGGTCCAGCGACAGTGGGTTTGTGCCCAGAGGCGATGTTGTTGCCGGTGAGGACCTGCCTTACAACAGGCCTACAAGCCCTCAGTCCAGCCTATCTCAGCCTATTGTGGTCAGTCTGAGCACTGATGGAGGGATTGTGCGTTCCTGGTGTAACTCGGGCAGTTGTTGTTGCCATCCTGTACCTGTCCTGCAGGTGTGATGTTCGGATGTACAGATCCTGTGCAGGTGTTGTTACACGTGGTCTGCCACTGCGAGGACGATCAGCTGTCCTCAAGCCTCCTTGCAGCATGCCTAAGGCACGTCCACGCAGATGTGCAGGGACCCTTCTTCTTTTGGCGTTTTCAGAGTCAGTAGAAAGGTCTCTTTAGTGTCTGACCTTAATTGCGTAATTAATTAACTGACCTTAATTGCGTCTGTAAGCTGTTAAGACACTAACGACTGTTCCACAGGTGCATGTTCATTAAACAAACATGAGAAACAGTGTTTAAACCCTCTTACAATGAAGATCTGTGAAGTTTTGGATTTTTACTAATTATCTTTGAAAGACAGGGTCCTGAAAAAGGAACGTTTATTTTTTTGCTGAGTTTAGTTATATATTGGCACCCTCGTTTCTTTTAAAATAAGTTCAAATTGTAAAAAAAAAAAAAATTGTACTCCACAGATTTTTTTATTGTATTTTCAACATTACAGAACCAATTTTATTTTTGTAAATTTAATTTGACCATTTTAATTTAAAATGACTGGAGCTAGTACTTTGGTTGCACAGCCTTTGGCCAAGATAACTGCAGGTATGTCACGGTTGTTGTAAGATACGGACCAAGGCACAGCGTTTATTGAGTTCCACATATTTATTTAAAGTGCAACTTCTTCAACCAAAACAATAAACAAGCTACACACACGACTACGTGGTGCAACAAGCACCAACACAAACAATATCCCACAAACACAGGTGGGAAAAATGGCTACCTAAATAGGATCCCCAATCAGAGGCAACTATTACCAGCTGCCTCTAATTGGGAACCAAACAAAACACCAACATAGAAATATTGAACTAGAACACCCCCTAGTCACCTGCTACACCATAGAGAACCAAGGACTCTCTATGGTCAGGGCGTGACAAGGTAAGCGTTTCTTGTACCATCAATGAGCTTCCTGCACCTTTCTACTGGCAATTTGCCTCACTTTTCAGCAGCAAATTGCACCAATTATTCAATGTTTAAGGGGTGCTCTCAACCAACTGCTGTTTTCAGCTCTTGCCATAGATTACGGATGTGATTCATATCTCAACTCTTCGTTGGCCAATCCAGAACAGTCCAGCCTTTCTTCTTTTACCAGGGGGCTGCTTTTATGTGTGTTTAGGTTTGTTGTCCTGCTGGAAAATCCACAAACTTCAACAAACACAGTGTCTGGACACTGGGTTGAACATTGGATTCCAAAACACCTTAATAATTTACTGATTTCATGATGTCTTGCACACGTTCAAGGTCCCCCAGGACCAGAGCCTAAATCCGTGGGAAAATGTTTTGTGGACTAATGAAACAAAATTTGAGTTTTGGCAATACAGATCAGTGCTATGTTTACAGACAACCAAATGAAGCATTCAATGAAAAGAACGCACTACCTAGACTCAAACATGGCCTTGCTGCCTCTGGTACTGAGGGCCTTTCGAAATGCGCAAGTCGTCACAAAATCTGCAGATTATCAGGTGTTTTGGAGTCCAATGTTTAAACCAGTGTCCAAAAACTAAGTCTTCATTGTGTCTTCCAGCAGGAAAACAACGCCAAACACCCATAAGGCAACACAGAGGTTCAAGAAGAGATGTTGGACTGTTCTGGATTGGCCAGTTAAGTCCATACTTGAATCACATCAAAAACGTATGGTGAGATCTGGAAACAGCAGTTGATGGAGGGCGCTCCTCAAACATTGTTGTAAAAGGTGTCAGGTAATGGTGTGTAACAGTGTCAGGTAATGGTGTGTAAAGGTACCGGATTAAGATGTGTAAAGGTGTCAGGTCAAGGTGTGTAAAGGTGCCGGATTAAGATGTGTAAAGGTGTCAAGTAAAGGTGTGTGAAGGTGTCAGCTAAAGGTATCAGGTAACGGGGTGTAAAGATGTGTAAAGGTGTCAGCTAAAGGTATCAGGTAACGGGGTGTAAAGATGTGTAAAGGTGTCAGGTAAAGGTATCAGGTAACGGGGTGTAAAGATGTGTAAAGGTGTCAGGTAAAGGTATCAGGTAACGGGGTGTAAAGATGTGTAAAGGTGCCAGGTAAAGGTGTATCGACAGGTAAAAAGGTACCAACCTTGAGCATGGCCTGCTGGTCCTCGCTGTACTTGACATGGGCAGAGGAGAGGTTGAGGATGGCTCTCTCCACGCTGTCTCTCTCTGTATTGTAGATATAGACGTACGGACGTCTCACCACCACATAGCGCCTCACCCAGCCGTTGGTATGAGGCTCCAGGAAATGCAGGTAGCCCTTCTTTGACACGATGGGGCTGGTGGAAAGATCAAGACTGTTACTACACTTGTTCAACTTTTCACACTACCACGTCGACCCGAACTAGCCTTTGCTGGCTCTGATATTTTATTTTAAACATTGTTGTTTTCAAGATGCGAGCAGCAACTATATGGTGGATTGGTAACAAGGCCAGTTCAGTAGAGCTTGACACATTTTGTCTCAGTAGTGTGAAAAGCACTTTGATGAGGTAAATTCCACCAAGTCTTCTAAGCCATAAATCAATCAATCAATCAATCTCTGAAGCCCCCTCACCTGACCCGGATCTCTTGGATGTCTGGTACAAAACGGCGCGTCCTGGGTTTAACCTCCGGGGCGGCAACCCCACCAGGGGACTTCTTCACCTCTCCATCCCGCTGTGAGCAGTCAGGGTTGGGGCTGGCACAGCAGGAGCGAAACTTGGTGGCTCTGGTTGGAGAGACGGAGGAAGAAAAGTTTTCCATGTGGGGATAGACCATAGCGATAGTTAGAGAACCCATCTTAGATTTAACCCGTTGTCACGACTTCTGCCGAAGTCATTGCCTCTCCTTGTTCGGGCGGTGCTCGGCGTTCGACGTCACCGGTCTTCTAGCCATCATTGATCCATTTTTCATTTTCCATTGGTTTTGTCTTGTCTTCCCACACACCTGTTTTCAATCCCATTCATTACCTGATGTGTATTTAACCCTCTGTTTACCCTCATGTCTTTGTCAGAGATTGTTTTATTGTTAGTGTTGTTTATTTGTTGTATTTGTGCACGTCGGGTCCTCGTACCCATGTTTGTTCATGTCTGTACTTCTAGTGTTATGGAGCATGTTCCGTGGACATTTATTAAAAGACTCCATTTACACTCCATTTTGACTCTCCTGCGCCTGACTTCCCTGCCACCTATTCACACGGCGCTGACACCCGTTTTAGCATGGATTTTAGCATTGACCGATTCCACACGTTTTAGCATGGATATTAGCATTGAGCGATTCCACCCGTTTTAGCATGGATATTAGCATTGAGCGATTCCACCCGTTTTAAGTGGTCAACTGGGTGGGGATTCATATGGGGTTGGGAGTAATCAGCCAATGATCAGAGCATTGCCTTCTTTAAACTAGGCGCAGTAGTTTGTAATTGTCTTTAAGGTATTTCACCTCCATCTAGTGGCCATAATACATTAATGGCACATAGGATTTGGTTCAGGACTCCAGCACTGCAGGTGTCAAGAAATCACCAATATTAGCTTTACACTTTATTCAAACACAAAATAATAAGAAAATGCACTACTTTAAAATGGAGATGGCCTCAAAATGGCAGAGCATCGCATTAGTGCAAACCAAAACTGTTCTCAGGGCAGGTCTGCCGGTTTTGACTTGCAGAAGTCACTTTTCGTAGCCGGTTAGGAGAACTAACTCGGCAGGTTAGGAGAACTAACTCGGCAGGTTAGGAGAACTAACTCGGCAGGTTAGGAGAACTAACTCGGCAGGTTAGGAGAACTAACTCGGCAGGTTAGGAGAACTAACTCAGCAGGTTAGGAGTAGTGTCTATTAACCATGTACACTTCCAACAGTGAGTGAAATACATAGCAGGTACCAGTAGGTGTCAGTGAAGGCCGGTTTAAATGGGGAGGAGGGGCTCATAACAGGTACCAGTAGGTGTCAGTGAAGGCCGGTTTAAATGGGGAGGAGGGGCTCATAACAGGTACCAGTAGGTGTCAGTGAAGGCCGGTTTAAATGGGGAGGAGGGGCTCATAACAGGTTCCAGTAGGTGTCAGTGAAGGCCGGTTTAAATGGGGAGGAGGGGCTCATAACAGGTACCAGTAGGTGTCAGTGAAGGCCGGTTTAAATGGGGAGGAGGGGCTCATAACAGGTTCCAGTAGGTGTCAGTGATGGCCGGTTTAAATGGGGAGGAGGGGCTCATAACAGGTTCCAGTAGGTGTCAGTGAAGGCCGGTTTAAATGGGGAGGAGGGGCTCATAACAGGTTCCAGTAGGTGTCAGTGAAGGCCGGTTTAAATGGGGAGGAGGGGCTCATAACAGGTTCCAGTAGGTGTCAGTGATGGCCGGTTTAAATGGGGAGGAGGGGCTCATAACAGGTTCCAGTAGGTGTCAGTGAAGGCCGGTTTAAATGGGGAGGAGGGGCTCATAACAGGTTCCAGTAGGTGTCAGTGATGGCCGGTTTAAATGGGGAGGAGGGGCTCATAACAGGTACCAGTAGGTGTCAGTGAAGGCCGGTTTAAATGGGGAGGAGGGGCTCATAACAGGTTCCAGTAGGTGTCAGTGATGGCCGGTTTAAATGGGGAGGAGGGGCTCATAACAGGTACCAGTAGGTGTCAGTGAAGGCCGGTTTAAATGGGGAGGAGGGGCTCATAACAGGTTCCAGTAGGTGTCAGTGAAGGCCGGTTTAAATGGGGAGGAGGGGCTCATAACAGGTACCAGTAGGTGTCAGTGATGGCCGGTTTAAATGGGGAGGAGGGGCTCATAACAGGTTCCAGTAGGTGTCAGTGATGGCCGGTTTAAATGGGGAGGAGGGGCTCATAACAGGTTCCAGTAGGTGTCAGTGATGGCCGGTTTAAATGGGGAGGAGGGGCTCATCACAGGTTCCAGTAGGTGTCAGTGATGGTCGGATTAAATGGGGAGGAGGGGCTCATAACAGGTTCCAGTAGGTGTCAGTGATGGCCGGTTTAAATGGGGAGGAGGGGCTCATAACAGGTACCAGTAGGTGTCAGTGATGGCCGGTTTAAATGGGGAGGAGGGGCTCAAAACAGGTACCAGTAGGTGTCAGTGATGGCCGGTTTAAATGGGGAGGAGAGGCTCATCACAGGTACCAGTGATGGCCGGTTTAAATGGGGAGGAGGGGCTCATGCCATAATCTCAGAAACCCAGAACTAAAATCTAATAATTGTGTCAGATGCTGGATTATGTTCTGGGAAGATGTTGGAGATAAGATATTAACCAGACTCTCCAAGTCTCTACCCCTCACGAAACAGAAACTCTCAGCAAAATCATGAGCCGAATGTTCCCTCCCCACCTGTAAAAAAACATCAGGATCTGACCAAATGATCAATGATTGGAAAATCTGCACACCGGGAACAAAGTTCCTCGTTCATCCTCGCATCCCAAAATCATCTCTATGAGACGTGAAACTATCCACAAGAAATTAGTCTTACCGCGGCAGCCCTGAGTCTGTTAGTGTTTGAGTCTGTTAGTGTCTGAATCTGTTAGTGTCGTGTGCAATGGTAGCAGAAGTGTGATATTACTGACCTGAGTGTTTCAGTCTTGGGGTAGCATCCCTCAACCAATGACGGGCACGTCGAGGAGGGGGTGAGGGTGTTGAGGGCCGTGGCAGAGGTCGACTCCCTCAGCAGAGTCACTGACATTTCAGACAGCTGGTAACACACACACACACACACACACACACACACACATACAGCATGTCAAAATGCACACACACACACACACACACGTAAACACAAACACACAGCATGTCAAAACACTGTCTGGAAAAAGTTCACCGAGACAAACGAACACGTCACATCGCCACTCGTAGTTTCCTCACATCAAAGTAACTTCAAACCGGATACAGACATGAAAACCCATCATCGTAAAGTGACACAGGAAGGACGTCTACCTTGCTTTCACTGGCGCTGACACACACGTGGCTGTACTCTCTGTTGAAGGAGTGGGCGAGCAGCCGTAGACACTGGTGAGTGATGGAGACAAATAAAGCTCTAAGTCTCAGAGCAATGGGCTTCACAAAACAAACAACAACCTCAGAATGGTTACCTAAGGAGAAGGCTTAAGTGAGACACTGACATTATTTAAAAGGGACACTAGCTACAGGAAGTAGGGGTGCTGGGGGGTGCTGCGGCTGATAAATTGAAATAATTTTGCCCCAAAAATGTGTATATATAAAAAACAATGTATTTACCCCCAAAATTGAATTACTGCTGTCTGAACAGACATAAATAAAATAATTCAAAATACCACGCAAGAAAGCATAATTTAGGTACAAAAGGATAAATAGCATCGAAGTAGGTTTTACAATTGGGAAGGACACAATCTGGGCAGCACACACACCAAATACAGAACAGCTTGTTCCATTGTGGCCATAGATATAATCCAGAGAAGGAATTTGGAACTTCTAACCCTGGTACTTTGACTGTTAAACTCATGGGTACACTAGCAATGGCTGCCAGTCCTGACTTGAATGGGAACAACCAGTCCTGACCTGAATGGGAACAGCCATCTATGGATTACATTTCTATGGTTGGTTATGTCAGTTTGCCTTTTTACAAATGTCAAAATAAAATCCCAGGAAAATCGTAGGTCCTGAGGGGGTTTGGGTTTGGAAAGCCTACTGCTGAAAAGAGAAGCCTAATCTGACTGTGGAAGCTAGCCATTTTTTCCCCCCCACAACAACTTCTGAGTGATTCTGAGCGAACAGCGCTGTTTTTCAAAGTAACTGGTCTTCAGCTATTGTCACAAAACACATCACCCATGCTTCATCTTCATCACAGGCTGAGTCAGTATCACTGTTTACTCTGTAGCATGTACTGTACATATACAATACCAGTCCAAACTTTGGACACACCTACTCATTCAAGGGTTTTTTCTGCATTTTTAGCCACCCTTTGCCTTGATGACAGCTTTGCACACTCCTGGTAACTTTCGACAGGTTCTGTATATGATCCAACAGACCACCAGTCTGTTTAAGGGCTATTTGACCAAGAAGGAGAGTGATGGAGTGCTGCATCAGATGACCTGGCCTCCACAATCACCCAACCTCAACCCAATTGAGAAGGTTTGGGATAAGTTGGACCGCAGAGTGAAGGAAAAGCAGCCAAAAAGTGCTCAGCATATGTGGGAACTCCTTGAAGACTGTTGGAAAAGTATTCTAGGTGAAGCTGGTTGAGAGAATGCCAAGTGTGTGCAAAGTTGTCATCAAGGCAAAAGGTGGCTACTTTGAAGAATCTCAAATCTCAAATATATTTTGATTTAATTAACACTTTTTTGGTTACTACATGATTCCATATATGTTATTTCATAGTTTTGATGTTGTCACTATTATTCTACAATATAGAAAATAGTCCACATTTTAAAAAACAACTTGAATGAGCAGGTGTGTCCAAACTTGACTGGTACTGTGTGTGTGTGTGTATGTGTGTGTGTATATATATATATATATATATGCGTACAGAGGCCCATTATCAGCATCCATCACTCCTGTGTTCCAATGGCACGTTGTGTTAGCTAATACAAGTTTATCATTTTAAAATGCTAATTGATCATTAGAAAACTATTTTTCAATTATGTTAGCACAACTGAAAACTGTTGTTCAGATTAAAGAAGCAATAAAACAGGCCTTCTTTAGACTAGTTGAGTATCTGGAGCATCAGCATTTGTGGGTTCGAATACAGGCTCAAAATGGCCAGAAACAAAGGACTTTCTTCTGAAACTCATCAGTCTATTCTTGTTCTGGGAAATGAAGGCTATTCTATGTGAGAAATTGCCAAGAAACTGAAGATCTCGTACAACGCTGTGTACTACTCCCTTCACAGAACAGCGCAAACTGGCTCTAACCAGAATAGAAAGAGGAGTGGGAGGCCCCGGTGCACAACTGAGCAAGAGGACAAGTACATTAGAGTGTCTAATTTGAGAAACAGACGCCTCACAAGTCCTCAACTGGTAGCTTCATTAAATAGTACCCGCAAAACACCAGTCTCAACGTCAACAGTGAAGAGGAGACTCCGGGTTGCTGGCCTTATAGGCAGAGTTCCTCTGTCCAGTCTCAACGTCAACCATGAAGAGGTGACTCCGGGTTGCTGGCCTTCTACGCAGAGTTCCTCTGTCCAGTGTCTGTGTTCTTTTGCCCATCTTTTTATTGGCCAGTCTGAGATATGGCTTTTTACTTTGCAACTCTGTCAATAAGAGTGTCCATGATTGAGTCTTTGAATGAAGAGATTAAGATTAAACTGTCCAAATCATGTCCAATCAGTTGAATTTACCACAGGAGGACAACCAATCAAGTTGTAGAAACATATCAAGGATGATCAATGGAAACAGGATGCACCTGAGTTCAATTTTGAGTCTCATAGCAAAGGGTCTGAATACTTATGTAAATACTCTATTTTGGTTTTTAATTTGTAATAAATCTGAAAACAAATCAAAAAAACTTGTTTTGCTTTGTCATTATGGGGTATTGTGATGTCATTATGGGGTATTGTGATGTCATTATGGGGTATTGTGATGTCATTATGGGGTATTGCGTGTAGATTGATGAGGGGGGAAAAACAATGTAATTAACTTTAGAATAAGACTGTAACCTGCATTTGGCCACTTATGTGGTATTGACAAATATTCTGCTAATTTCTTTTATCATGTAAATAATGTAGAAGTGCATGAAATGTGTTTATAAAATGTTTATAAAAATCCCCATGTGTGGAAATCCCCCAAAAACGTGTCTGCTCAACTGTATGGCACGACACAAATGTGATTATAGATACAGGCAATGTAAGTCAAAACATCTTCTCCCGGCCCGTAAGAAAGAACGGGAATATTTTAAATTAACAAGGTTACGTTTTTTTTAAAGAAGAGACACTGACCTTAGCGACTAGCTCCCTCTGCCTCTTGTTGGGGGCGTCAGCTGTGGGGCTGAGACTGAGGTCCTGGGCGTGGCCCTCGGAAGGCTGAGGGGACTCACTCTGCTCCACAGACACACAGGATAGCAACTCTTCCTGACCCAGCAGCAGGGTGGACTCTAGCTTCTCCCTCAGGAGCAGGTAGTGTCTCGTCTTCTCCACCTGAATGAAACAGATAACCATAACTAACTAAGTAAGTATCTAACTACAGCTAACCCTCAGGAGCAGGTAGTGTCTTGTCTTCCTCATGATGAACGGAACACATACACACCATAACTAATTTTAAGTAACTAAATAACTAATTAACCCTTTTCACCTAGAACACATTAAACCGGATGAACATACACCACAACAGTACAGTACATGGATGTACACATACAGTACATGAATGTACACATACAGTACACGGTTCAGAAGTAGCCTTCAACCATTCACCCGTTTATTAAATGAAAGTCTGTCATCTACACTCTGGGGGGGGGGGGGGGGGGCAGTTTACCAGACCCAGCTTCTCCACTGAACATGCTTTTAAGTCTAGGACTAGAGCTTTTAAGTCTAGGACTAGGGCTTTTAAGTCTAGGACTAGGGCTTTTAAGTCTAGGACTAGGGCTTTTAAGTCTAGGACTAGGGCTTTTAAGTCTAGGACTAGGTTTGATCTGTGACCAGAAATCTGGCCCTAGATGTAGTTCCACCCAGTCTAGTCTTATCAGTCGTGATGTCTCTAGGTGTAGGGTATAGGTGTAGTAGGGTGTAGTAGGGTGTAGTAGGGTATAGGTGTAGTAGGGTGTAGTAGGTTGTAGTTGTAGTAGGGTGTAGTAGGGTATAGGTGTAGTAGGTTGTAGTTGTAGTAGTGTATAGGTGTAGTAGGTTGTAGTTGTAGTAGGGTGTAGTAGGGTGTAGGTGTAGTAGGGTGTAGTAGTGTATAGGTGTAGTAGGGTATAGGTGTAGTAGGGTGTAGTTGTAGTAGGGTGTAGTAGGGTATAGGTGTAGTAGGGTGTAGTAGTGTATAGGTGTAGTAGGGTGTAGTAGTGTATAGGTGTAGTAGGGTGTAGTAGGGCATAGGTGTAGTAGGGTGTAGTTGTAGTAGGGTATAGGTGTAGTAGGGTGTAGTAGTGTATAGGTGTAGTAGGGTGTAGTTGTAGTAGGGTATAGGTGTAGTAGGGTGTAGTAGTGTATAGGTGTAGTAGGGTGTAGTAGGGTGTAGTAGTGTATAGGTGTAGTAGGGTGTAGTAGTGTATAGGTGTAGTAGGGTATAGTAGTGTATAGGTGTAGTAGGGTATAGGTGTAGTAGGGTGTAGTAGTGTATAGGTGTAGTAGGGTGTGGTAGGGTGTAGTAGGGCATAGGTGTAATATGGTGTAGTAGAGTGTAGTAGTGTATAGGTGTAGTAGGTTGTAGTTGTAGTAGGGTGTAGTAGGCTATAGGTGTAGTAGGGCATAGGTGTCGTAGGGTGTAGTAGGATGTAGTAGGTTATAGGTGTAGAAGGGTGTAGTAGGATGTAGTAGGTTATAGGTGTAGAAGGGTAAAGGGTGTAGACGGGTGTAGTGGGGAATAGGTGTAGTAGGTTATAGGTGTAGAAGGGTAAAGGGTGTAGACGGGTGTAGTGGGGAATAGGTGTAGTAGGTTATAGGTGTAGAAGGGTAAAGGGTGTAGACGGGTGTAGTGGGGAATAGGTGTAGTAGGTTATAGGTGTAGAAGGGTGTAGAAGGGTGTAGTGGGGTATAGGTGTAGTAGGGTATAGGTGTAGTAGGGTATAGGTGTAGTAGGTAGTTGGGGTAGTATAGTGTAGGTATAGCAAGGTGTAGGGTAAATGTTTAGTAGGGTATAGTTGTAGTATGGTATTGAGTGCAGGTGTAGTGTATAAGATATAGGGTGTAGGATATATGTGTAGGGTGTAGAGTGTAGGGTATAGGTGTAGTAGTGTGTAGGTGGGTATAGGTGTATGGTGTTTTTGTAGGGTGTACGACGTAGGGTATAGGTGTAGGGTGTAGGGTATAAGTGTAGTGTATAGGATATAGGGTATAGGTGTAGGGTATAGGGTTTAGTGTATAGGTGTAGTGTATAGTATATAGGGTAATCAAATCACAATCAAATCAAATTTATTTATATAGCCCTTCGTACATCAGCTGATATCTCAAAGTGCTGTACAGAAACCCAGCCTAAAACCCCAAACAGCAAGCAATGCAGGTGTAGAAGCACAGTGGCTTGGAAAAACTCCCTAGAAAGGCCAAAACCTAGGAAGAAACCTAGAGAGGAACCAGGCTATGAGGGGTGGCCAGTCCTCTTCTGGCTGTGCCAGGTGGAGATTATAGGTATAGTAGGGTGTAAGGTATATGGTGTAGGGTATATGGTATATGGTGTGTGTAGCTGTAGGGTGTAGGGTAGTGGTGCATGCTGTATGTGTAGGGTGTAGGGTATAGGTGTATGTGTAGGGTGTACGATGAAGGGTATAGGTGTAGGATATAGGGTGTAGGGTATAGGTGTAGGGTATAGGGTATAGGTGTAGGGTGTAGGGTATAGGTGTAGGATAGAGGGTGTATGGTATAGGTGTAGGGTGTAGGATATAGGTGTAGGATATAGGGTGTAGAGTATAGGGTGGAGGTGTAGGGTATAGGTGTAGGGTATATGGTATAGGTGTAGGGTGTAGGGTATAGGTTTAGGATATAGGGTGTAGAGTATAGGGTGTAGGTGTAGAGTATAGGGTGTAGGTGTAGGGTGTAGGTTATAGGGTGTAGTACCACATACCTCCTGCAGGAGGCTGAGTTTCTCCAGTTCCCACTGGTGGTCCAGGATGAGGCTGTCACTGCGTGGCCTCCACCCAGCCAGGTTCTCCTCCCCTCGGACGTACGCCACCGAGGTGTCCAGCACCCGCCGACGTCTCCTCTGCATTCCTGGGGGGTTGAAAAAGGTCAATGGCTAGAGGTCAGAGGTCAGGGGTCGGACAAACAAAGCAGAAATAAGCTTTATCCATTTCTGTCTCAATTTTGTTTGGATTCTTTGCGTCTCCTTTTCAATTGTTTTGGAGAAAAAGGTCCCTCCAATTCAGACCTTCTCCTCCAATGCATTTTGAGAAAGAGGCAGGAAGACGAATTACAGAAAGAGTTGTGGAAACACAGACAAAAGGGGAAAGCTCAACAGAGAAAGTGTCTCACCTGGGCTCCCATGATCCGCCAGGTGACACAAGCTGACCTCGTACACACCTGTCACTCGGTTACTGGACAGATAAAGAAACAACAGACAAACAAAACCCTGGGTTCAACTCTGGGTTCAACTCTGGGTTCAACCCTGGGTTCAACTCTGGGTTCAACCCTGGGTTCAACTCTGGGTTCAACCCTGGGTTCAACCCTGGGTTCAACCCTGGGTTCAACTCTGGGTTCAACCCTGGGTTCAACTCTGGGTTCAACCCTGGGTTCAACCCTGGGTTCAACCCTGGGTTCAACCCTGGGTTCAACTCTGGGTTCAACTCTGGGTTCATTTCATGTCCATTGTTTCCATTGATTTAACAATCATCTTTCAGGAATGCAACCAAGGCAAAGGACTGTGGTGAGATAAACAGTAACAGACTTGATTTTATGGTTTATTTCATGGTGGTTGATTTAATAATAATCTTTCAGGATAAGAGATGATTGAGTCACCCCTCTGTTGTCCTCAGGCTTCCGGTGCCAAACAGGTTTCGGATGGAGCGGGAGGTCGGGAGTTTAACGTCTCGAGAGTAGAACACCATGCAGAAATCTTTGGTTATGACTGTGGGCTGAGTGCAGTTCTCCATCTACAGAAAGGAAAAGGATAAAAAAAAAAGCTAATTTCTCTCTCCGCCTCTTTAGGTCCTAACATCAGATACAGTAGGGGTCATTTTGGATACAGTACTGTAAGATCAAATCAAATCAAATTGTGTTAGTCACATGCACTGAATAAGCTTACTTACGAGCCCCTAACTAACAATGCAGTTAAAAAAAAAACATGGATAAGAATAAGAAATAAAAGTAACATGTAATTAAAGAGCATGGTGGGAGGGGGTACCGGTATAGAGCCAATGCGCAGGGGCACTGGTTAGTTGAGGTAATATGTACATGTAGGTAGAGTTATGCATTGATGATAACAACAGAGAGCTAGCAGCAGTGTAAAAGAGGGGGTGGGCGGGGGTTAATGAAAATAGTTCTGGGTAGCCATTTGATTAGATGTTCAGGAGTCCGGTACCGCTTGCCGTGCGGAAGCAGAGAGAACAGTCTATGACTTGGGTGCTCTCATGCATGTTCCAGTGTTAGGCCTAAGCGCAGGGATCATTTCTCATACAATAAGTGTTCCTAAAATTACTCCTGAGAGGTGAGCAGTCAGGAAGCAGAGACCCCTGAGAGGTGAGCAGTCAGGAAGCAGAGACAGTCAGGAAGCAGAGACTGCTGAGAGGTGAGCATTCAGTAAGCAGAGACTCCTGAGAGGTGAGCAGTCAGTAAGCAGAGACCCCTGAGAGATGAGCAGTCAGGAAGCAGAGACAGTCAGTAAGCAGAGACTCCTGAGAGGTGAGCAGTCAGGAAGCAGAGACAGTCAGTAAGCGGAGACTCCTGAGAGGTGAGCAGTCAGTAAGCAGAGACAGTCAGGAAGCAGAGACAGTCAGTAAGCAGAGACTCCTGAGAGGTGAGCAGTCAGTAAGCAGAGACCCCTGAGAGATGAGCAGTCAGGAAGCAGAGACAGTCAGTAAGCAGAGACTCCTGAGAGGTGAGCAGTCAGTAAGCAGAGACAGTCAGGAAGCAGAGACAGTCAGTAAGCAGAGACTCCTGAGAGGTGAGCAGTCAGGAAGCAGAGACTCCTGAGAGGTGAGCAGTCAGGAAGCAGAGACTCCTGAGAGGTGAGCAGTCAGTAAGCAGAGACTCTGAGAGGTGAGCAGTCAGGAAGCAGAGACAGTCAGGAAGCAGAGACCCCTGAGAGGTGAGCAGTCAGTAAGCAGAGACCCCTGAGAGGTGAGCAGTCAGGAAGCAGAGACAGTCAGTAAGCAGAGACTCCTGAGAGGTGATCAGTCAGGAAGCAGAGACAGTCAGTAAGCAGAGACTCCTGAGAGGTGAGCAGTCAGGAAGCAGAGACAGTCAGGAAGCACAGACAGTCAGTAAGCAGAGACTCCTGAGAGGTGAGCAGTCAGGAAGCAGAGACTCCTGAGAGGTGAGCAGTCAGGAAGCAGAGACTCCTGAGAGGTGAGCAGTCAGGAAGCAGAGACAGTCAGTAAGCGGAGACTCCTGAGAGGTGAGCAGTCAGTAAGCAGAGACAGTCAGGAAGCAGAGACAGTCAGTAAGCAGAGACTCCTGAGAGGTGAGCAGTCAGTAAGCAGAGACCCCTGAGAGATGAGCAGTCAGGAAGCAGAGACAGTCAGTAAGCAGAGACTCCTGAGAGGTGAGCAGTCAGTAAGCAGAGACAGTCAGGAAGCAGAGACAGTCAGTAAGCAGAGACTCCTGAGAGGTGAGCAGTCAGGAAGCAGAGACTCCTGAGAGGTGAGCAGTCAGGAAGCAGAGACTCCTGAGAGGTGAGCAGTCAGTAAGCAGAGACTCTGAGAGGTGAGCAGTCAGGAAGCAGAGACAGTCAGGAAGCAGAGACCCCTGAGAGGTGAGCAGTCAGTAAGCAGAGACCCCTGAGAGGTGAGCAGTCAGGAAGCAGAGACAGTCAGTAAGCAGAGACTCCTGAGAGGTGATCAGTCAGGAAGCAGAGACAGTCAGTAAGCAGAGACTCCTGAGAGGTGAGCAGTCAGGAAGCAGAGACAGTCAGGAAGCACAGACAGTCAGTAAGCAGAGACTCCTGAGAGGTGAGCAGTCAGGAAGCAGAGACTCCTGAGAGGTGAGCAGTCAGGAAGCAGAGACTCCTGAGAGGTGAGCAGTCAGGAAGCAGAGACTCCTGAGAGGTGAGCAGTCAGGAAGCAGAGACTCCTGAGAGGTGAGCAGTCAGTAAGCAGAGACTCCTGAGAGGTGAGCAGTCAGTAAGCAGAGACAGTCAGTAAGCAGAGACAGTCAGTAAGCAGAGAGTCCTGAGAGGTGAGCAGTCAGTAAGCAGAGACAGTCAGGAAGCAGAGACAGTCAGGAAGCAGAGAATCCTGAGAGGTGAGCAGTCAGTAAGCAGAGACAGTCAGGAAGCAGAGACAGTCAGGAAGCAGAGACTCCTGAGAGGTGAGCAGTCAGTAAGCAGAGACTCCTGAGAGGTGAGCAGTCAGTAAGCACAGACAGTCAGGAAGCAGAGACTCCTGAGAGGTGAGCAGTCAGGAGGCAGAGACAGTCAGGAAGCAGAGACAGTCAGGAAGCAGAGACTCCTGAGAGGTGAGCAGTCAGTAAGCAGAGACCCCTGAGAGGTGAGCAGTCAGGAAGAAGAGTCAGTCAGGAAGCAGAGACTCCTGAGAGGTGAGCAGTCAGGAAGCAGAGACTCCTGAGAGGTGAGCAGTCAGGAAGCAGAGACAGTCAGGAAGCAGAGACAGTCAGGAAGCAGAGACAGTCAAGAAGCAGAGACAGTCAGGAAGCAGAGAATCCTGAGAGGTGAGCAGTCAGGAAGCAGAGACAGTCAGGAAGCAGAGACAGTCAGGAAGCAGAGACAGTCAGGAAGCAGAGAATCCTGAGAGGTGAGCAGTCAGGTAGCAGAGACTCCTGAGAGGTGAGCAGTCAGGAAGCAGAAACAGTCAGGAAGCAGAGACAGTCAGGAAGCAGAGACAGTCAGTAAGCAGAGACTCCTGAGAGGTGAGCAGTCAGGTAGCAGAGACTCCTGAGAGGTGAGCAGGTAGGAACCAGTTATGAACCTGTCCAGTTAGGAACCTGTCCAGTTAGGAACCTGTCCAGTTATGAACCTGTCCAGTTATGAACCTGTCCAGTTAGGAACCTGTCCAGCTAGGAACCTGTCCAGTTATGAACCTGTCCAGCTAGGAACCTGTCCAGTTATGAACCTGTCCAGTTATGAACCTGTCCAGTTAGGAACCTGTCCAGTTATGAACCTGTCCAGCTAGGAACCTGTCCAGTTATGAACCTGTCCAGTTATGAACCTGTCCAGTTATGAACCTGTCCATTTATGAACCTGTCCATTTATGAACCTGTCCAGTTATGAACCTGTCCATTCAAGATGAGTAGATTTTCTCAGATTGTTTCTGTGAAACTAGCTTTACAATTACCATTAGACGTACAGTTACATAACTATGTAGACCGACAAGGTCATTTATATAACACTATATACTGTATATAACTATATATATATGTTACCTCTATGTAGGCCGACAAGGTCATTTATATAACACTATATACCACTATATACTGTATATAACTATATATATATGTTACCTCTAGGTAGGCTGACAAGGTCATGTAGATCTTCTCCCCATAAGGAGTGACCCGGTTCAGGAGGAGGGAGTTATGCATGGCACTGTCCCAGGCAGCCTCGAAGCGATAGAATGTCCTGATGGAGGGAGGAGAAGAGTTAACCATACAGAGAGAACGACTAAACAGAGAGCTCCTCAACCCTGGTCTGAACTAACATAGTGGTCTCTGGTTAGTCTGTCTGTCTGTCTGTCTGTCTGTCTGTCTGTCTGTCTGTCATGAATACTACTAACATAGTGGTCTCTGGTCTGTCTGTCTGTCTGTCTGTCTGTCTGTCTACTAAACCTACTGTCTAGAAAACCTACTCTAGTGGTTAGTATGCTAGTATGCTGCAAACTGAAAGCAAAGCAGGATGGGTGGCTTTCTGAATAGTCCTGTTGATTGTTGTGTTACAACTTTATTAGACAAATAAAGGTTATTTCTACTTTAGGAGGAAGGTAAAAATGTAAACGTTTTCTCAAGAACAGCTACAATCTATTGCTATCGGCAGACCAAGGTGTAGTTTGCATTGCATGTAGGGACATTGTTTATCACTATGATAATGTGAATAACATTCTGTCTGTCTGGGATAATGTTACCCACAGTACATGTGCATCTAAAATGCTCTTGAGAGAAGATAAGTTTTGTGTATGAAGATTAAAATAACAACATTGATTTTCAAATACACACATTCAATAGACAAGACACATAGTTTGGGGATGAAGTCAGTAAATAGCATGCAACAGGGAACCCCGTCAGTTGTGGGTCGACCTTTTAAAAAAGAAAAACAATAAAACAATAACAGCACGAACGAAGGAAAAGGGAATGAGAGATCGACAGACAGACGGGAGGAGAGGAGGAGGTGGTGGACAGGACAGGCGGTGAGGAGAAATACCTATGGTCTATACCCAAGGAGACGCTTGGAGAAGGAATAGAAGAAAAGAACCAGGAAGAGAACCAGGAAGAGAACCAAAAGGTGAGTCAGGAAGAGAGTCTTGATGTGGTTGTGAGCGTTGTTATGATCGAGAACGACAGGACAGTTGTGTTCTTCCTAGCCTGGTCCCAAATAGTTTTTTTTTTGCCAACTGGGACCAGGCTACATTGCCCATTCACTGCTTGATGATTTGAACAGCAGAATGTACTGTACATGTTAATAACTGTATCCTATCTGTTCTAGAATGTCTCACAATGGACAGATAGAACCCACAGAGATACAATGTAATACGTTTGACTTTATTTTCATTCTGTAGATAGAGATACAAATTGTAACTATGGAATGCCGTTTGGGTCTTTGTGTGTCAAAAACAAATATATTTATGTCAAATAAGCTTATAATCTGATGCATCGAATAACAAAATAACATTTTCGAATGTTGCGTGAGCTGAATTAGCTGAATTTGCCAAGCGCCATCAACATTGATGAAAGTTTTTAAACTAGAGGTAGGCTATCTCCCTGCTATGTTGACTTTGATTTGCAGTATGACAAAGTCACTCAGAAATATCTCATACATAGGATGTTTTTAGGAATTTCTAGGATAGCTAGCTAGCTTGCTAGCTTTGACTTGATACCTAGCTAGCTTGCTAGCTTTGACTTGATACCTAGCTAGCTTGCTAGCTTTGACTTGATAGCTAGCTAGCACCAATGCAACCAGTCTGAAAACAATAACCAGAAACCAATAATTTTCAATGTTTCGCAATGATTTAGCAATTCATGACACTAAGTATTAGCTAAGTATTAGCTAAGTATTAGCTAAGTAGCCTCTTGTTGTTTTCCTATTGAAATCGAACTTCAGTTCATGAAAATAACTAGCTAGCTAGATAACGAACTACACAAAGCTAGCAAGCTACCTAGCCCTGTTGCCCCAAGCTAACGTTACAAGCATGGCTAGTGGGTCCGACAATCAACCAAATACGAAAACTGTCTTATAAATTATAAATATTTTAGATAACATCTAGCTAGAGAGTTAGCTAGCTAACTATAGCTACTGAAACAGATTGTAATTTTGCTATGTTTTTGGGGAGAACATTGTTTCTATCCAACATCTAGCTAGCTTTGTTGCTGACCAGCACTGTCCCAGAGCATGGGGGAAGTGTGTTTCTGACCAGCATTGGCCCAGAGCTTGGGGAAGTGTTTCTGACCAGCATTGGCCCAGAGCTTGGGGAAGTGTTTCTGACCAGCATTGGCCCAGAGCTTGGGGAAGTGTTTCTGACCAGCATTGGCCCAGAGCTTGGGGAAGTATGTTTCTGACCAGCATTGACCCAGAGCTTGGGGAAGTATGTTTCTGACCAGCATTGGCCCAGAGCTTGGGGAAGTGTTTCTGACCAGCATTGGCCCAGAGCTTGGGGAAGTGTTTCTGACCAGCATTGGCCCAGAGCTTGGGGAAGTGTTTCTGACCAGCATTGGCCCAGAGCTTGGGGAAGTATGTTTCTGACCAGCATTGGCCCAGAGCTTGGGGAAGTATGTTTCTGACCAGCATTGGCCCAGAGCTTGGGGAAGTATGTTTCTGACCAGCATTGGCCCAGAGCTTGGGGAAGTGTTTCTGACCAGCATTGGCCCAGAGCTTGGGGAAATGTGTGTCTGCTTTGTGCAGCAGCGGCAGCTGTGCGAGACAACTTTACCAGCATCATATGTTTCTGTGACATATGAAATACGAGTGATAGCGTAATCAATGTGTATTAATCACGTAAAACATTCATGAATGTGTTCAATTAATATCTGACGTTCCATCAGAATCTGTTCCTGATTGGTAAACAAGCTTATTTGACGGTCAACAACTTCATTTGACGGTATAAACAAGTCTTACCAATAATAATTTATCTATTTGATTTTGCATTTTAGGACCCCTCTCTCCTTCTCTTCTCATCCACCCCCTCTCCTTCTCATCCTCTCCTTCTCATCCACCCCCTCTCCTTCTCCTCCAGCCCCTCTCCTTCTCATCCACCCCCCTCTCCTTCTCATTCACCCCCTCTCCTTCTCATTCACCACCTCTCCTTCTCCTCCACCTCTCTCTCCTCTCCTTCTCTTCCACCCCTCTCTCCTTCTCCACCCCCCTCTCCTTCACCCCCCTCTTCTTCTCATCCACCACTCTCTCCTGTCCTCCTTCACCCCTCTCAATTCAATTCAATATAAGGCCTTTATTTGCATGGGAAACGTATGTTAACATTGCCTAAGCAAGAGAAGTAGATAATAAAGTGAGATAAACCATACAAATGAACAGTAAACATTACACTCACAGAAGTTCCAAAAGAATAAAGACATTTCAAATGTCATATTATGTCTATACATATTATGTGGTGTAACTATGTGCAAACAGTACAAAAGAGAAAATAAATAAACATAAATATGTGTTGTGTGTTATTCACTGGTTGTCCTGTTCTCGTGGCAACAGGTCACACATCTCGCTGCTGTGATGGCACACTATTTCACCCAGTAGATATGGGAGTTGATCAAAATTGGGTTTGTTTTTCTAATTCTTTGTGGATCTGTGTAATCTGAGGGAAATATGTCTCTAATATGGTCATACATTTGGCAGGAGGTTAGGAAGTGCAGTTCAGTTTCCACCTCATTTTGTGGGCAGTGTGCACATAGCCTGTCTTCTCTTGAGAGCCAGGTCTGCCTACGACTGTCTCCCCTTCTACTTCAGCCCCCCTCTCCTTCAGCCCCCCCACATCACCCCCCCCCCCCCTCTCCTTCAGCCCGCCCCTCCTTCAGCCCCCCCCCCCTACTTCAGCCCCCCCCTACTTCAGCCCCTCTCCTTCAGCCCCCCCCCCCCCCCACTTCAGCCCACCTCTCCTTCAGCCCCCCCCTACTTCAGCCCACCTCTCCTTCAGCCCACCTCTCCTTCAGCCCCCCCTACTTCAGCCCCCCTCTCCTTCAGCCCACCTCTCCTTCAGCCCCCCTCTCCTTCTCCTCCATAATTTAGTCCATACATTGATGAATGAGGACTTCCCCTGAGCAAATAATCAGGACTTGAAAGCAGTTCTGTTTCTGGCCACCAAGCACAGCCTTCAATCTGAAACCGCTCATCCAAGCAGAGAAACGTAAGAGGAAACCAAATGTTTCTGTAGACCATTAAAGGGAGATAAATCGTCCCGTTCATAGAGTTCAGATGTTGAAGGACCGGCTGTTGGCATTTGTACTGAGATGACCTGGTGGGAAAGCTAGCTGTGTGTCTGTCAGAGGGAAGAAGACAAGAGAGCGAGAGGAGAACAGCTATTATACCGTGGGATGAGAGGAGGAGAGGAGAGGAGAGGAGCTGCTTCAGTGGAAATGTGTCTATGGACCTAGAGGAGGAGAGGAGAGCTGGCCCTGGTCACAGAGCAGGCCCAGGTCACAGAGCAGGCCCAGGTCACAGAGCAGGCCCAGGACACAGAGCAGGCCCAGGAGACAGAGCAGGCCCAGGTCACAGAGCAGGCCCAGGTCACAGAGCAGGCCCAGGTCACAGAAATGTTGAATCTCCCCTTGTCCACGTCTGTAATCCCAACATATTTCAAGGGGACCACCATTGTCCCTGTTCCCAAGGTAACCTGCCTAAATGACTATCCCCCTGTAGCACTTACATCTGTAATTAGGATGTGCTTTGAAAGGCTGGTCATGACACACATCAACGCAATCATTCCAGACTCCCTGAACCCACTCCAATTTTCATACTGCCCCAACCGGTCCACAGATGACGCAATCTCAATTGCACTTCAGACAGCCCTCTCCCACCTGGACAAAAGGAACTGAGAATGCTGTTCATTGATTTACAGCTCAGCGTTCAACACCATCGTGCCCTCGAAGCTCATCACTAAGCTAATGACCCTGGGACTGAACACCTTCCTCTGCTACTGGATCCTGGACCTCCTGACGGGCCGCCCCCCAGCTGGTGAGGGTAGACAACAACACATCCGCCACACTGACCGTCAACCAGGGGGCCCCTCAGGGGTGTGTGCTTAAATATCAAATAGATCCCCTCCTGTACATCCTGTTCAACCAGCTGCATGCGACCGATCATAAGGCCCATGATCAATTTGGAGATCAGCTGCACGAGACCGATCGTAAGGCCCATGATCAATTTGGTTTGACATTTGCTACCCCCTATGGGGCTATTTAGAGACACCTTCAGTATATTACAAAATGTCAATCGCTCCAAATTTCAAAGACTTAAAAACCTCAAACCAACTATGCATTTTAGAAATTCATATACAAAGGGCTATCCAAAGTCAAACCAATTTTGCCACGGCCGCACACCGGCCTGTTGGCTACTACTACTAGTTAGTCCAGGCTAGTTCCAGACACAAGACCTGGTTAGACTGTTTCAACTTATCTTGAAGGGTGAGTAACAAACTGTGTACTGTTTTGGCAGAGTGGAAGTACACATGCTTCTCACGTTCGAAACAGACATACGAGAGACACACACATCAAAGCTCGCCTCCAAGACCTGAATCTCATTCTAGGTCGCATTTCCTAATGGGGGAGAATTGAACCCCCCCCCCCCCCCAGATGCTATCAGCTTCTTGCACATCTCTTTCTAAATCCTTGAGTGTTTTCAAAAGAAGTTGATTGCATTAATTCATACCAACGTTTAAGATTATGTTTGGCTTCCTTATAATGTCTACAAGTTGTTGTTTTGGAAAGATTTTTATCATTTTTATCAATGCTCTAGGTCTTACAGTGGGATGCAAAATGAAACCTGTTCTGTGTCAGTGTATGAACTTGATTATTACTGCCCCCTAGTGGCAATGCAGAGGTTTGTCACTGAAATAAAAGGATCAACAGAGATCATAGTAAATGGGGGAAAATGACAAACAATTCATGTTTGTTTCACTTCGTCAAATGTCTGGCTTGTAGCTTGTACTGAAAACGTCCCTGTACAGCACCGGCCAAAGAGGAGACAGAAGCACCGGCCAGAGAGGAGACAGAAGCACCGGCCAGAGAGGAGACAGAAGCACCGGCCAGAGAGGAGACAGAAGCACCGGCCAAAGAGGAGACAGAAGCACCGGCCAAAGAGGAGACAGAAGCACCGGCCAGAGAGGAGACAGAAGCACCGGCCAGAGAGGAGACAGAAGCACCGGCCAAAGAGGAGACAGAAGCTGAAATACTGTCCCCACAACACATACTGTAGGAAGCAAAGCAAGTCATGCATACAGTCCCCGTACACCATCAGCTTTCGGTCGCATTCCCAGACCCCGAAGTCCCAGCCAGCCCCAGTCCCAAGACCGCACAGTCACAGCCAGCCCCAGTCCCAAGACCCCGAAGTCCCAGCCAGCCCCAGTCTCAAGACCGCATAGTCACAGCCAGCCCCATCCCCAAACCACACAGTCACAGCCAACCCCAGTCCCAAGACCGCACAGTCCCAGCCAGCCCCAGTCCCCAGACCACACAGTCACAGCCAACCCCAGTCCCAAGACCGCATAGTCACAGCCAGCCCCATCCCCAGACCCGAAGTCCCCGCTAACCCCAGTCCCAAGACCGCACAGTCAAAGCCAGCCCCATCCCCAGACCCCGAAGTCCCAGCCAGCCCCAGTCCCCAGACCGCACAGTCACAGCCAGCCCCAAGACCGCAGTCACAGCCAGCCCCAGTCCCCAGACCCCGAAGTCCCAGCCAGCCCCAGTCCCAAGACCGCACAGTCACAGCCAGCCCCAGTCCCCAGACCGCACAGTCACAGCCAGCCCCAGTCCCCAGACCCCGAAGTCCCAGCCAACCCCAGTCCCAAGACCACACAGTCACAGCCAGCCCCAGTCCCAAGACCGCACAGTCACAGCCAGCCCCAGTCCCCAGACCCTGAAGTCCCAGCCAACCCCAGTCCCAAGACCGCACAGTCACAGCCAGCCCCAGTCCCCAGACCGCACAGTCACAGCCAACCCCAGTCCCCAGACCCTGAAGTCCCAGCCAACCCGCAACTCCAGACCCCGCAGTCCCAGCCAGCCCAAGATCCCAGTCCCAGCCAACCCGTAACCCCAGACCCATCAGTTCCAGCAAGCCCCAGACACTGCAGTCCAAGCCAGCCCCAGTTTCCAGCCCTCAGCTCCAGCCTCTAGACCCACAACAGCTCAGCAACAAACACACATCCAGGAGAAAGAGAGGGAGAGAGGAGGGGTGCAAAGATACATCACAGTCCCTCACATCTCCCCAGGATAGAGAGATATCGGGGGGGGGGGGGGGGAGCAAGGGGAGGAGGAGTGAGCAGGAGAGCCAAAACCCACAGTGGAAAACCATGGGAATTAGAATGATGGATGAATGGATGACTTGGTGTTTAAAATGGAGTGAGAGTGAAAAGCTGAAAATAGATAGAGATCAGATGTTATCTAACTGTATAGTAGAATGAGAGGGATTTGATGTAAATCATATACCTAGGCATGTCCGAATCAAGAAACTGTCTGCGAAAAACACAAAACAACATTGTGTTAGTGGAGTGGACTAGAGGGAGAGAAATGTCAGCATCAGCATGTCCTGTCCCTTACTGATGACCTCTCAGGCCTGAGCAGAGGCCAGACTAGACCACATATGGTTTCAAATGGCATCTGTTTTCTTTCAAGTGCAAACGCTCAATGTATTTGACAGAAACAAAAACTATTTGAACCCAGATCTGCGTTGGACCACATTCCTCACTCTGCCCTGGTGCTGGACTCTCCCCTCCAACCAGATCAACATCCTGGGTCGGAGGTCAAGGAATGCAGAACCATGGTGATACCTGTATATGGAGATGGTATGGCCATTAGGACGAGACAGACCACAGTCTGTCTTGGGCTTCTGTTCCTGCATTGGTCCTTTGTGATGGCAAGCAAACCCAGGTCTGAGGAATGGTATTTGAGTTAGGCGAAAGGTTACTAGTAACGCAGTTAAACCACAATAGAGGTCGTCACGACAGTTACATTATTCTGTAAAAACAACATGTATGTTTGATGGAGAGTAAACAGTAACACATTACAGTGAAGTGCTACAGTTTACCACAGCATGATGCTACGCAGCTTTACTGAGGTATGGTGACTTACTATGCTGAGTGAGTTAGTTAGGGACACATGCTGGCGGGTGGATGATGTGGTCTTGACATGGCGGTAAGTATTCAGACCCCCTGACCCATTCCACATTTTGTTACGTTACAGCCTTATTCTAAAATCCAATCATCAATCTACACACAGTAACCCATAATGACATAAAAATACCCCATAATGACATCAAAATAACATCACAATACCCCATAATGACATCAAAATAACATCACAATACCCCATAATGACATCACAATACCCCATAATAACATCACAATACCCCATAATAACATCACAATAACCCATAATAACATCACAATACCCCATAATGACATTACAATACCCCATAATGACATCACAATGCCCCATAATAACATCACAATACCCCATAATAACATCACAATACCCCATAATGACATCAAAATAACATCACAATACCCCACAATGACATCACATGGGGGTATTGTGATGTCATTATGGAGTATTGTGATGTCATTATGGGGTATTGTGATGTCATTCTGGGGTATTGTGATGTCATTATGGGGTATTGTGATGTCATTATGGGGTATTGTGTGTAGATTGCTGAGGATTCTTTTGACTTAGTCCATGTTAGAATAAGGCTGTAACTTAACAAAATGTGAAAAAGATCAAGGGGTTTGAATACTTTCCGAAGGCACTGTATATCCCATCATTAGATACTATGCAAGAGGGTGAGGCCAATGAGGATCAAGATCGTCCATCAGCTACAGGGCCACGAAGAAGCCCTTCATCCACAGGGTCTAGGAATATACGCTACAGGGTCAGCAAGAAGCCCTTCATCCACAGGGTCTAGGGATCTATGTTACAGGGCCAGCAAGAAGCACTTCATCCACAGGGTCTAGCGATCTATGCTACAGGGCCACCAAGAAGCCCTTCATCCACAGGGTCTAGGGATCTATGCTACAGGGCCAGCAAGAAGCCCTTCATCCACAGGGTCTAGGGATCTATGCTACAGGGCCAGCAAGAAGCCCTTCATCCACAGGGTCTAGGGATCTATGCTACAGGGCCACCAAGAAGCCCTTCATCCACAGGGTCTAGGGATCTATGTTACAGGGCCAGCAAGAAGCACTTCATCCACAGGGTCTAGCGATCTATGCTACAGGGCCACGAAGAAGCCCTTCATCCACAGGGTCTAGGGATCTATGTTACAGGGCCACCAAGAAGCCCTTCATCCACAGGGTCTAGGGATCTATGTTACAGGGCCACGAAGAAGCCCTTCATCCACAGGGTCTAGGGATCTATGCTACAGGGCCAGCAAGAAGCCATTCATCCACAGGGTCTAGGGATCTATGCTACAGGGCCAGCAAGAAGCCCTTCATCCACAGGGTCTAGGGATCTATGCTACAGGGCCAGCAAGAAGCCCTTCATCCACAGGGTCTAGGGATCTATGCTACAGGGCCACCAAGAAGCCCTTCATCCACAGGGTCTAGGGATCTATGTTACAGGGCCAGCAAGAAGCCCTTCATCCACAGGGTCTAGGGATCTATGCTACAGGGCCAGCAAGAAGCCCTTCATCCACAGGGTCTAGGGATCTATGCTACAGGGCCACCAAGAAGCCCTTCATCCACAGGGTCTAGGGATCTATGTTACAGGGCCAGCAAGAAGCACTTCATCCACAGGGTCTAGCGATCTATGCTACAGGGCCACGAAGAAGCCCTTCATCCACAGGGTCTAGGGATCTATGTTACAGGGCCACCAAGAAGCCCTTCATCCACAGGGTCTAGGGATCTATGTTACAGGGCCACGAAGAAACCCTTCATCCACAGGGTCTAGGGATCTATGCTACAGGGCCAGCAAGAAGCCCTTCATCCACAGGGTCTAGGGATCTATGCTACAGGGCCACGAAGAAGCCCTTCATCCACAGGGTCTAGGGATCTATGTTACAGGGCCAGCAAGAAGCCATTCATCCACAGGGTCTAGGGATCTATGCTAAAGGGCCACCAAGAAGCACTTCATCCACAGGGTCTAGCGATCTATGCTACAGGGCCAGCAAGAAGCCCTTCATCCACAGGGTCTAGGGATCTATGTTACAGGGCCAGCAAGAAGCCCTTCATCCACAGGGTCTAGCGATCTATGCTACAGGGCCAGCAAGAAGCCCTTCATCCACAGGGTCTAGGGATCTATGTTACAGGGCCACAAAGAAGCCCTTCTTCCACAGGGTCTAGGGATCTATGCTACAGGGCCACCAAGAAGCCCTTCATCCACAGGGTCTAGGGATCTATGTTACAGAGCCAGCAAGAAGTCCTTCATCCACAGGGTCTAGGGATCTATGTTACAGGGCCAGCAAGAAGCCCTTCATCCACAGGGTCTAGGGATCTATGTTACAGGGCCAGCAAGAAGCCCTTCATCCACAGGGTCTAGCGATCTATGCTACAGGGCAACGAAGAAGACCTTCATGCACAGGGTCTAGGGATCTATGCTACAGGGCCAGCAAGAAGCCCTTCATCCACAGGGTCTAGGGATCTATGCTACAGGGCCACGAAGAAGCCCTTCATCCACAGGGTCTAGGGATCTATGTTACAGGGCCACGAAGAAGCCCTTCATCCGCAGGGTCTAGGGATCTATGTTACAGGGCCAGCAAGAAGCACTTCATCCACAGGGTCTAGCGATCTATGCTACAGGGCCACGAAGAAGCCCTTCATCCACAGGGTCTAGGGATCTATGTTACAGGGCCACCAAGAAGCCCTTCATCCACAGGGTCTAGGGATCTATGTTACAGGGCCACGAAGAAGCCCTTCATCCACAGGGTCTAGGGATCTATGCTACAGGGCCAGCAAGAAGCCATTCATCCACAGGGTCTAGGGATCTATGCTACAGGGCCAGCAAGAAGCCCTTCATCCACAGGGTCTAGGGATCTATGCTACAGGGCCAGCAAGAAGCCCTTCATCCACAGGGTCTAGGGATCTATGCTACAGGGCCACCAAGAAGCCCTTCATCCACAGGGTCTAGGGATCTATGTTACAGGGCCAGCAAGAAGCCCTTCATCCACAGGGTCTAGGGATCTATGCTACAGGGCCAGCAAGAAGCCCTTCATCCACAGGGTCTAGGGATCTATGCTACAGGGCCACCAAGAAGCCCTTCATCCACAGGGTCTAGGGATCTATGTTACAGGGCCAGCAAGAAGCACTTCATCCACAGGGTCTAGCGATCTATGCTACAGGGCCACGAAGAAGCCCTTCATCCACAGGGTCTAGGGATCTATGTTACAGGGCCACCAAGAAGCCCTTCATCCACAGGGTCTAGGGATCTATGTTACAGGGCCACGAAGAAACCCTTCATCCACAGGGTCTAGGGATCTATGCTACAGGGCCAGCAAGAAGCCCTTCATCCACAGGGTCTAGGGATCTATGCTACAGGGCCACGAAGAAGCCCTTCATCCACAGGGTCTAGGGATCTATGTTACAGGGCCAGCAAGAAGCCATTCATCCACAGGGTCTAGGGATCTATGCTAAAGGGCCACCAAGAAGCACTTCATCCACAGGGTCTAGCGATCTATGCTACAGGGCCAGCAAGAAGCCCTTCATCCACAGGGTCTAGGGATCTATGTTACAGGGCCAGCAAGAAGCCCTTCATCCACAGGGTCTAGCGATCTATGCTACAGGGCCAGCAAGAAGCCCTTCATCCACAGGGTCTAGGGATCTATGTTACAGGGCCACAAAGAAGCCCTTCTTCCACAGGGTCTAGGGATCTATGCTACAGGGCCACCAAGAAGCCCTTCATCCACAGGGTCTAGGGATCTATGTTACAGAGCCAGCAAGAAGTCCTTCATCCACAGGGTCTAGGGATCTATGTTACAGGGCCAGCAAGAAGCCCTTCATCCACAGGGTCTAGGGATCTATGCTACAGGGCCACGAAGAAGCCCTTCATCCACAGGGTCTAGGGATCTATGTTACAGGGCCAGCAAGAAGCCCTTCATCCACAGGGTCTAGCGATCTATGCTACAGGGCCACGAAGAAGACCTTCATGCACAGGGTCTAGGGATCTATGCTACAGGGCCAGCAAGAAGCCCTTCATCCACAGGGTCTAGGGATCTATGCTACAGGGCCACGAAGAAGCCCTTCATCCACAGGGTCTAGGGATCTATGTTACAGGGCCACGAAGAAGCCCTTCATCCGCAGGGTCTAGGGATCTATGTTACAGGGCCAGCAAGAAGCACTTCATCCACAGGGTCTAGCGATCTATGCTACAGGGCCACGAAGAAGCCCTTCATCCACAGGGTCTAGGGATCTATGTTACAGGGCCACCAAGAAGCCCTTCATCCACAGGGTCTAGGGATCTATGCTACAGGGCCAGCAAGAAGCCCTTCATCCACAGGGTCTAGGGATCTATGCTACAGGGCCACGAAGAAGCCCTTCATCCACAGGGTCTAGGGATCTATGTTACAGGGCCACCAAGAAGCCCTTCATCCACAGGGTCTAGGGATCTATGCTACAGGGCCAGCAAGAAGCCATTCATCCACAGGGTCTAGGGATCTACGCTACAGGGCCACCAAGAAGCCCTTCTTCCACAGGGTCTAGGGATCTATGTTACAGGGCCAGCAAGAAGCCATTCATCCACAGGGTCTAGGGATCTATGCTACAGGGCCAGCAAGAAGCCCTTCATCCACAGGGTCTAGGGATCTATGCTACAGGGCCACCAAGAAGCACTTCATCCACAGGGTCTAGGGATCTATGTTACAGAGCCAGCAAGAAGCCCTTCATCCACAGGGTCTAGGGATCTATGTTACAGGGCCACGAAGAAGCCCTTCATCCACAGGGTCTAGGGATCTATGTTACAGGGCCACCAAGAAGCCCTTCATCCACAGGGTCTAGGGATCTATGTTACAGGGCCACGAAGAAGCCCTTCATCCACAGGGTCTAGGGATCTATGCTACAGGGCCAGCAAGAAGCCCTTCATCCACAGGGTCTAGGGATCTATGCTACAGGGCCACGAAGAAGCCCTTCATCCACAGGGTCTAGGGATCTATGTTACAGGGCCAGCAAGAATCCATTCATCCACAGGGTCTAGGGATCTATGCTAAAGGGCCACCAAGAAGCACTTCATCCACAGGGTCTAGCGATCTATGCTACAGGGCCAGCAAGAAGCCCTTCATCCACAGGGTCTAGGGATCTATGTTACAGGGCCAGCAAGAAGCCCTTCATCCACAGGGTCTAGCGATCTATGCTACAGGGCCAGCAAGAAGCCCTTCATCCACAGGGTCTAGGGATCTATGTTACAGGGCCACAAAGAAGCCCTTCTTCCACAGGGTCTAGGGATCTATGCTACAGGGCCACCAAGAAGCCCTTCATCCACAGGGTCTAGGGATCTATGTTACAGAGCCAGCAAGAAGTCCTTCATCCACAGGGTCTAGGGATCTATGTTACAGGGCCAGCAAGAAGCCCTTCATCCACAGGGTCTAGGGATCTATGCTACAGGGCCACGAAGAAGCCCTTCATCCACAGGGTCTAGGGATCTATGTTACAGGGCCAGCAAGAAGCCCTTCATCCACAGGGTCTAGCGATCTATGCTACAGGGCCACGAAGAAGACCTTCATGCACAGGGTCTAGGGATCTATGCTACAGGGCCAGCAAGAAGCCCTTCATCCACAGGGTCTAGGGATCTATGCTACAGGGCCACGAAGAAGCCCTTCATCCACAGGGTCTAGGGATCTATGTTACAGGGCCACGAAGAAGCCCTTCATCCGCAGGGTCTAGGGATCTATGTTACAGGGCCAGCAAGAAGCACTTCATCCACAGGGTCTAGCGATCTATGCTACAGGGCCACGAAGAAGCCCTTCATCCACAGGGTCTAGGGATCTATGTTACAGGGCCACCAAGAAGCCCTTCATCCACAGGGTCTAGGGATCTATGCTACAGGGCCAGCAAGAAGCCCTTCATCCACAGGGTCTAGGGATCTATGCTACAGGGCCACGAAGAAGCCCTTCATCCACAGGGTCTAGGGATCTATGTTACAGGGCCACCAAGAAGCCCTTCATCCACAGGGTCTAGGGATCTATGCTACAGGGCCAGCAAGAAGCCATTCATCCACAGGGTCTAGGGATCTACGCTACAGGGCCACCAAGAAGCCCTTCTTCCACAGGGTCTAGGGATCTATGTTACAGGGCCAGCAAGAAGCCATTCATCCACAGGGTCTAGGGATCTATGCTACAGGGCCAGCAAGAAGCCCTTCATCCACAGGGTCTAGGGATCTATGCTACAGGGCCACCAAGAAGCACTTCATCCACAGGGTCTAGGGATCTATGTTACAGAGCCAGCAAGAAGCCCTTCATCCACAGGGTCTAGGGATCTATGTTACAGGGCCACGAAGAAGCCCTTCATCCACAGGGTCTAGGGATCTATGTTACAGGGCCACCAAGAAGCCCTTCATCCACAGGGTCTAGGGATCTATGCTACAGGGCCAGCAAGAAGCCCTTCATCCACAGGGTCTAGGGATCTATGCTACAGGGCCACCAAGAAGCCCTTCACCCACAGGGTCTAGGGATCTATGCTACAGGGCCACCAAGAAGCCCTTCATCCACAGGGTCTAGGGATCTATGCTACAGGGCCAGCAATAAGCACTTCATCCACAGGGTCTAGGGATCTATGCTACAGGGCCAGCAAGAAGCCATTCATCTACAGGGTCTAGGGATCTATGTTACAGGGCCAGCAAGAGAAGAGTGCATGTTCAGTTTGGCTAACAATCCTTTGCAGGTGTTTGCGTGCCACATCATGCAGTTATTATGGCCATAGTGTTGTGTTGGATAGAGATTTCTGACATGGTGCAGAACAATCCTGGGAGGTTTAGATAGTAGTGGGATAATGGTTAGAAGGGGAGGAGTATGCAGTGATCGGGGTGAGATGTGAAATGACAGACGGACCCTATCACAGCACCAGACTAGCATCAAGGAACGGTAGAGTCGCATGGCCAGCGTAGCCAGTGAGGAAACTACTATAACTGGCTGAAGCATAACAAGTCCTCATACAGCACATACAGCACCTTACAGCACCTTACAGCACCTTACAGCACCTTACAGCACCTTACAGCACCTTACAGCACCTTACAGCACATACAGCACCTTACAGCACCTTACAGCACCTTACAGCACCTTACAGCACCTTACAGCACCTTACAGCACCTTACAGCACCTTACAGCACAACTACCACAAAGATAACGGCTTAACGATTGATCATAATCAATCTGAAATCATTTATACTTTAAGTCACAATCTTTGCTTTCTACAAGTGATCTTGTGACCTGCTTCTATGATGTATAAAACCACATGTCGTTTTGCCAAGCATCAGCTGCTTCAGTGGAACAGGTGAGGGGATTGAGGAGGGAGGGAGGGAGGGAAGAAATCCTCTTTGCCCGAAATCTGTTAATCAGTTAAGCTGTGCATCTTGGCGGCGTGAACTTCAAGTATCCTTGCTAAGTCTGCTATGCATTAGCCATGGAGCACTGTGCAGTCAACCAATACTGGAGCATCTTCACTCAACCAATACATGAGCATCTTCACTCAACCAATACAGGAGCATCTTCAGTCAACCAATACAGGAGCACCTTCAGTCAACCAATACAGGAGCATCCTCAGTCAACCAATACTGGAGCATCTTCAGTCAACCAATACAGGAGCATCTTCACTCAACCAATACAGGAGCATCTTCAGTCAACCAATACAGGAACACCTTCAGTCAACCAATACAGGAGCACCTTCAGTCAACCAATACAGGAGCATCTTCAGTCAACCAATACAGGAGCATCTTCAGTCAACCAATACAGGAGCATCTTCAGTCAACCAATACAGGAGCATCTTCAGTCAACCAATACAGGAGCATCTTCAGTCAACCAATACAGGAGCATCT
This sequence comes from Oncorhynchus clarkii lewisi, assembly GCF_045791955.1. NCBI lineage: Eukaryota > Metazoa > Chordata > Actinopteri > Salmoniformes > Salmonidae > Oncorhynchus > Oncorhynchus clarkii. The sequence goes on along the minus strand of NC_092151.1, from coordinate 93,157,988 downwards.
TCAGTCAACCAATACAGGAGCATCTTCAGTCAACCAATATAGGAGCATCTTCAGTCAACCAATACAGGAGCATCTTCAGTCAACCAATACAGGAGCATCTTCACTCAACCAATACAGGAGCATCTTCACTCAACCAATACAGGAGCATCTTCAGTCAACCAATACAGGAGCATCTTCAGTCAACCAATACAGGAGCACCTTCAGTCAACCAATACAGGAGCATCCTCAGTCAACCAATACAGGAGCATCTTCACTCAACCAATACAGGAGCATCTTCAGTCAACCAATACAGGAGCATCTTCAGTCAACCAATACAGGAGCATCTTCAGTCAACCAATACTGGAGCACCTTCATTCAACCAATACAGGAGCACCTTCATTCAACCAATACAGGAGCATCTTCTTTGTGTCGAATGTCTACAAGCTTTTTTTTATAAATGTTGTTCAGTCATACTGTATATAAAGCGAGAGCAGACGGTAAACTCCATTGGCACAGAGACCCAGTGTGTATATACTGTATGACCTGCAGTTCTTTAGGCTGAAATACAGCATCATTACTAGTGATGTAGTGAACCGCTGTGCCTTAAAGGGGTTGTGTTCAGTAGTTATATATTGTAGTGCCTTAAAGGGGTTGTGTTCAGTAGTTATATTGTAGTGAACTGCAGTGCCTTAAAGGGTTGTGTTCAGTAGTTATATATTGTAGTGCCTTAAAGGGGTTGTGTTCAGTAGTTATATATTGTAGTGAACCGCTGTGCCTTAAAGGGGTTGTGTTCAGTAGTTATATATTGTAGTGCCTTAAAGGGGTTGTGTTCAGTAGTTATATATTGTAGTGAACTGCAGTGCCTTAAAGGGGTTGTGTTCAGTAGTTGTATATTGTAGTGCCTTAAAGGGGTTGTGTTCAGTAGTTATATATTGTAGTGCCTTAAAGGGGTTGTGTTCAGTAGTTATATATTGTAGTGAACTGCCGTGCCTTAAAGGGGTTGTGTTCAGTGGTTTGGCTCTCTGTATCCCAGGAGAGGTTGTGCTCCTTGTCTGTGATGGGAGGTGGCTTGCTGTGCTGTTTAGAAAGAGGTATGTATGTCCCTCATCCACTGTGTGCTGGTAGAGAGAGACACAGAGATTGGCTGAACCCACCGTGTGTTGGTAGAGAGAGACACATAGATTGGCTGAACCCACCGTGTGCTGGTAGAGAGAGACACAGATATTGGCTGAACCCACTGTGTGCTGGTAGAGAGAGACACAGAGATTGGCTGAACCCACTGTGTGCTGGTAGAGAGAGACACAGAGATTGGCTGAACCCACCGTGTGTTGGTAAAGAGAGACACAGAGATTGGCTGAACCCACCGTGTGTTGGTAGAGAGAGACACATAGATTGGCTGAACCCACCGTGTGCTGGTGGAGAGAGACACAGAGATTGGCTGAACCCAAGGTGCGCGTGTCTCTAGAGCACCCCAGAGCTTACGAAACGCGGTGCTAGCATCGCCATAGTGATCGTGATCGTGCATATTTACAGTTTTGAATTCCTAGTGACATCTTAGAATTTTAAAGGCAGGAGAAACACATTGCAAAAGGAGCATTGGTTATTATGATGTAATGATGTAATGATGTAATGATGTAATCTTTAAATGTTCAGGACCGTAAAGGAACTTTGAACTTTGAACTTTGATATAAACAGTTCAAGTAAACAATATTTCTGCATCAACAAAATATAACTGAATGTTCTATGTAACTTACTGTATATATTCTCTAAAACTTATATTGTCATATCACCCACGACCCCCCAAAAAAATCCTAGAATCGTGGAATAAGTCTGCTATTGGAACATGAGCCGTGGGTGATTGGGTCCCTTTTGACGGGTAGAATATGGGACATACCTGTCGTCTTGCATGGGTCTGACATACCCAGCTGACAGGATGTTGAGAGAGAGGATGTTGGGGTCTATGATGGTATCGTCCCCCTCGGGAGAGTTACTTATACGCCCTGGGGAGTCGAGGAAGAGGAGTAGGAGGAAAGAGGAAAAAGGGGAGGAAGACGAGGATGAGGAAGAGGGGGACGAGAAGGAGGAGGTAGAGGAAGATGAGGAGGAAGATGAAGAAGAGGAGGGGGAGAAGGAGGAAGATGAAGAAGAGGAGGGGGAGGAGGAGGAGGAGGAGGAAGAAGAAGAGGAGGGGGAGGAGGAGGAAGATGAGAAGGAGGGGGAGGAGGAGGAAGATGAGGAGGAGGATGAGAAGGAGGAGGAGGAAGAAGAAGAGGAGGAGGAGGAAGAAGAGAAGGAGGAGGAGGAGGAAGAAGAAGAAGAGGAGGAGGAAGAAGAGGAGGAGGAGGAAGATCAAGAGGAGGGGGAGGAGAAGGAAGATGAAGAGGAGGGGGAGGAGGAGGAAGATGAGGAGGAGGGGGAGGAGGAGGAAGATGAGGAAGAACAGGAGGAGGAAGAGAAGGAGGAAGAAGAAGATGAGGAGGAGGATGAAGAGTTGGGGGAAGAGGAGGAGGGGGATGAAGAAGAGGATGAAGAGGATGAAGAGGAGGAGAACTTACATACTGTAAATGTTGGTGTTAAATACATATTCAACACACACACACACACACACAACCACACACAGAGAGACAGACACTCACAAAGACAGCACACTCTCAGGCACATGCACATACACAACAAACAAACACACACCGTCCACTTCAATGTGAGCCTGACTCACCCACAACCAGCTCCTGGACATCTTTCCACATGATGTCTTCACCTGTCTCATGAACGATTGTCACAGTTATTCTCCTCTGAATACCCTGGGGGGGAGGCATTGAAGAGAAGAAAGGGAGAGAGGCAGATTGAATAAGAGAGAGATAGAATAGTGAATGTACCATTAGAGATACCAGAGACACCAGAACACCAGAACAGAGAGATACCGTCCAGAGATAACGACGTAACAGGAACACGGTGCGAACACAATACCAAGAATCAAAGCAGCCAAATAGAGGCTGGATTTGGACTGTACTGAACTCGACTGAACTGGACTGAACTAGACTGAACTGGACTGGACTGAACTGAACTGAATTGAACTAGACTGAACTGGACTGAACTGGACTGAACTGGACTGAACTGGACTGAACTAGACTGAACTGGACTGAACTGGACTGAACTAGACTGACCTGGACTGGACTGAACTGAACTAGACTGAACTGGACTGAACTGGACTGGACTGAACTGGACTGAACTAGACTGAACTAGACTGAACTTAACTGGACTGAAATAGACTGAACTGAACTGAACTGAACTGAACTGGACTGAACTGGACCGAACTGGACCGGACTGAACTGGACTGAACTAGACTGAACTGGACTAGACTGAACTGAACTAGACTGAACTAGACTGAACTAGACTAAACACCAACTGGACTGAACTGGACTTGACTGAACTGAACTAGACTGAACTCTACTAGACTGAACACCAACTGGACTGGACTGAACTCTATTAGACTGGACTAGACTGAACTAGACTAGACTAAACACCAACTGGACTAGACTGGACTAGACTGGACTAGACTAGACTAAACACCAACTGGACTAGACTGGACTAGACTGGACTAGACTGAACTGAACTAGACTAGACTAAACACCAACTCTACTAGACTGGACTAGACTGAACTAGACTGGACTAGACTGAACTAGATTGAACTAGACTGGACTAGATTGAACTAGACTGGACTAGACTGGACTAGACTGGACTAGACTAAACACCAACTGGACTAGACTGGACTAGACTAGACTAAACACCAACTCTACTAGACTGGACTACTCTGACAGAGCTTTTACTATCCACTCTCTGGGAGCATCTGGTTATCAGGAAGATAGAGAAAGTATTTTATACACACTGAGTGTACAAATCATTAGGAACACTTTCCTGATGTTCATTTGCACCCCCATCCTTTTGCACCCCCGTTCAATTTGTTGGGGCATGGACTCTACAAGTTGTTCGAAAGCGTTCCACAGGGACTCCAATGCTTCTCACAGTTGTGTCAAGATGGCTGAATGTCCTTTGGGTGGTGGACCGTTCTTGATACACTCAGGAAAACTGTTGAGCGTTAAAATAAACCCTGCAGCGTTGCAGTTCTTGACACACTCAAACCGGTGCGCCTGGCACCTACTACCATACCCATGTTCACTTCAGTCTTTTGTCTTGACTATTCTCCCTCTGAATGGCACACATACACAATCCATGTTTCAATTGTCTCAATGAATAATACTTATTTACCCTGTCTCCCATATTCTTCTATATTCTTCTATATTCTTCTATATTCTTCTATATTCTTCTATATTCTTCCATATTCTTCTATATTATTCTATATTATTCTATATTCTTCCATATTCTTCTATATTCTTCTATATTATTCTATATTATTCTATATTCTTCCATATTCTTCTATATTCTTCTATATTCTTCTATATTCTTCCATATTCTTCTATATTATTCTATATTATTCTATATTCTTCCATATTCTTCCATATTCTTCTATATTCTTCTATATTATTCTATATTATTCTATATTCTTCCATATTCTTCCATATTCTTCTATATTCTTCTATATTCTTCTATATTCTTCTATATTCTTCCATATTCTTCTATATTCTTCTATATTCTTCTATATGAGACTATATGATTCTATATTCTTCCATATTCTTCTATATGAGACTATATGATTCTATATTCTTCCATATTCTTCTATATTCTTCTATATTCTTCTATATTCTTACATATTCTTCTATATTCTTACATATTCTTCTATATTCTTCTATATTCTTACATATTCTTCTATATGAGACTATATGATTCTATATGATTCTATATCATTCTATATTATTATATCCACCTGCAAACCAGATTAAATCATAACTGTCATTCCACTCCCTAAAATGACTCACCTGGTGCAGCATGAACGTCCCATGGCAAGGCATGCCTCCTCTATGGTCCACTCCTGCTGGGACGTAGCTGTAGGGCAGGAACAAACCTCTCATTGATTTCACGTCGGCCAATAAGTTCTGAATGACATTAAAGCTGTTGCTGATATTGTTGTTGTCGTAACTCTGGTTCTTGCGTCGACATTCCACTGTGTTAATATCCATTAAATCAAGACGTTTGTAGTACATAACAGGCTTACCATTTCACCCACCAGTCTCTGAGTCTCTGAGTCGCTGAGTCTCTGCGTCTCTGCGTCTCTGAGTCTCTGAGTCTCTGAGTCTCTGAGTCGCTGAGTCGCTGTGTCTCTGAGTCTCTGAGTCTCTGCGTCTCTGAATCTCTGAGTCTCTGAATCTCTGCGTCTCTGAATCTCTGCGTCTCTGAGTCTCTGAGTCTCTGAGTCTCTGAGTCTCTGAGTCTCTGAGTCTCTGAGTCTCTGCGTCTCTGAGTCTCTGAGTCTCTGAATCTCTGAATCTCTGCGTCTCTGAATCTCTGAGTCTCTGAGTCTCTGAGTCTCTGAGTCTCTGAGTCTCTGAGTCTCTGAGTCTCTGAGTCTCTGCGTCTCTGAGTCTCTGAATCTCTGAATCTCTGAATCTCTGAGTCTCTGAGTCTCTGAGTCTCTGCGTCTCTGCGTCGCTGAGTCTCTGAGTCTCTGCGTCTCTGAGTCTCTGCGTCTCTGAGTCTCTGAGTCTCTGAATCTCTGAATCTCTGAATCTCTGAGTCTCTGAGTCTCTGAGTCTCTGCATGTACAGTGCAGTGGAACCCTTTTCAGTCTATTTATTTTCTAGTGAGCCAACCACCAAGGATGTGAACCGGCCAACAGATCAGGGCAGTCGACAGTGGTAGATTATCATTCATAGAACTTGGTTTACAAAAGGTTGTGGTGAGATGGTTTGCTGTAAAGTACAGTGTAATCTTGTCCACCACAAGATTACACTGTAATGTTCGTGGTGACTGATACTCACTCTCCACTGGCCTCCAGCTCACAGATCTCGAAGAACACCATGAGGTCATACTTGCAGTGGCAGGGCCCGGCTGTAGGGCGCATCAGGGCAGTCAGCTTGGTGGCAGGGACTAAAGGGAGGAGGTGAAGGGAGACAAGGTTACTGCCAAGGACACTCACTTTCCAGTAGCAGGGAACATGGAGAACTGTGAGGAGAGAAGGGCTGAAACAGAGGGGTGATCAGAGAGATGTATGGAGAGAGAAAGGAACCATTCAGTACAGTCCTGTGGAAACGGAATGAGAAAACTCAGTCAGGAGGGCCACAAAACCCAGGAAGCAAACAATCATCCCTTAACGTTAGAGAGGATTGCCTCTGGAGATGGAAATTAGTATTGTAGCTAAAACAGGTGCAAATTTGTTGTGCTTGATCCCTGACAAATAAAATAATAAAACATTAAAAATTAAACAAATTATTTGCATCTATATACAATATTACCCAAGTACAAGAAACATTTTATTACAATGTATATCCCAGGTCCTGAGAAACGTGAACGTAATCATCACATCAGAGGCAGGTTTTATTATCAAACAGGTAATATCTGACCCTACATCAATGACTCTGAAGACTGTCTGTTACCCACTTCTATCAATGACTCTGAAGACTGTCTGTTACCCACTTCTATCAATGACTCTGAAGACTGTAAACCACTTCTATCAATGACTCTGAAGACTGTAAACCACTTCTATCAATGACTCTGAAGACTGTAAACCACTTCTATCAATGACTCTGAAGACTGTAAACCACTTCTATCAATGACTCTGAAGACTGTAAACCACTTCTATCAATGACTCTGAAGACTGTCTGTTACCCACTTCTATCAATGACTCTGAAGACTGTCTGTTACCCACTTCTATCAATGACTCTGAAGACTGTAAACCACTTCTATCAATGACTCTGAAGACTGTAAACCACTTCTATCAATGACTCTGAAGACTGTCTGTTACCCACTTCTATCAATGACTCTGAAGACTGTAAACCACTTCTATCAATGACTCTGAAGACACTAAACCACTTATATCAATGATTCTGAAGACAGTGAACCAATTCTATCAATGACTCTGAAGACACTAAACCACTTCTATCAATGACTCTGAAGACTGTCTGTTACCCAATTCTGTCAATGACTCTAATTCATAAAGACTTATTTATGGAAGCTACTAATGTTAAGAGCACCATAAATTCAGTTTAGGAAGAAATCACTGGAGGAATTGTAGCGGAAGTCAACCAGACAGTAGACAGGAGGAACTGTAGGGGAAGTCAACCAGACAGTAGACAGGAGGAACTGTAGGGGAAGTCAACCAGACAGTAGACAGGAGGAACTGTAGGGGAAGTCAACCTGACAGGAGGAACTGTAGGGGAAGTCAACCAGACAGGAGGAACTGTAGGGGAAGTCAACCAGACAGTAGACAGGAGGAACTGTAGGGGAAGTCAACCAGACAGGAGGAACTGTAGGGGAAGTCAACCAGACAGTAGACAGGAGGAACTGTAGGGGAAGTCAACCAGACAGGAGGAACTGTAGGGGAAGTCAACCAGACAGTAGACAGGAGGAACTGTAGGGGAAGTCAACCAGACAGGAGGAACTGTAGGGGAAGTCAACCTGACAGGAGGAACTGTAGGGGAAGTCAACCAGACAGGAGGAACTGTAGGGGAAGTCAACCAGACAGGAGGAACTGTAGGGGAAGTCAACCAGACAGGAGGAACTGTAGGGGAAGTCAACCAGACAGTAGACAGGAGGAACTGTAGGGGAAGTCAACCTGACAGGAGGAACTGTAGGGGAAGTCAACCAGACAGGAGGAACTGTAGGGGAAGTCAACCAGACAGGAGGAACTGTAGGGGAAGTACCCCAGACAGGAGGAACTGTAGGGGAAGTCAACCAGACAGTAGACAGGAGGAACTGTAGGGGAAGTCAACCAGACAGGAGGAACTGTAGGGGAGGTCAACCAGACAGTAGACATGAGGAACTGTAGGGGAAGTCACCCAGACAGTAGACAGGAGGAACTGTAGGGGAAGTCAACCTGACAGGAGGAACTGTAGGGGAAGTCAACCAGACAGGAGGAACTGTAGGGGAAGTCAACCAGACAGGAGGAACTGTAGGGGAAGTCAACCAGACAGTAGACAGGAGGAACTGTAGGGGAAGTCAACCAGACAGGAGGAACTGTAGGGGAAGTCAACCAGACAGTAGACAGGAGGAACTGTAGGGGAAGTCACCCAGACAGTAGACAGGAGGAACTGTAGGGGAAGTCAACCTGACAGGAGGAACTGTAGGGGAAGTCAACCTGACAGGAGGAACTGTAGGGGAAGTCAACCAGACAGGAGGAACTGTAGGGGAAGTCAACCAGACAGGAGGAACTGTAGGGGAAGTACCCCAGACAGGAGGAACTGTAGGGGAAGTCAACCAGACAGGAGGAACTGTAGGGGAAGTCAACCAGACAGGAGGAACTGTAGGGGAAGTCAACCAGACAGTAGACAGGAGGAACTGTAGGGGAAGTCAGCCAGACAGGAGGAACTGTAGGGGAAGTCAACCAGACAGTAGACACCCAACTAGGCAAGAGAAGAGAGCCAAGCCTGTGGAAAATCCCTGAAACACAACCTATTTTTAAATCCTATTTTGTAAATCAGGTTACTTTCTTTAAACTGAACTCAGGTGATAAGAGAAGCAATCCATTGGGCTATTCACCCAGTCTACACTGTTATCTCCATCTCAATTGCAAAGTTGGAGATAGGTGTTTTGTATTTCTGATTTACAATATATCATCTTGACCACCAAGTTATATAAAAAAAATATATAAAAATTGAGCTCAATATTAGTTTCAGAGACTCTCATTGGCCCAGGCATACAGACAGTAACCAACCCGGTTTCTGGGCTCTGATAACAGAGCATATAGAGAAGGGTGGGGCTGGCAGACTGGGTGGTTCCTCCCCCTCCAGGAGAAAGGAGGCGGCCATTCCGGCGGCGGACCGGGCGTGGCCTGACAGAGAGTCCACCAGCGCCCCATTGTACACCTCTTGGACCAGGGAGCGAATCAGCTCCAGGGTCTTCTCCAGGTCGGGGGGCGTGTGGCATCGTCTGCTGCTTCACAGTCACAGTGTACAGTAATACGTCCCCAACAACATGACATTACTTAGAGTATCAGAACACCAGTAGCCAAGGTAGCAGTCTATTTAGCTATCATTCCACTCCTTGTCATGTTTTACATGACGCACAGTGACAAGGAAGAATGTTACCTCAAAAAGACTGGATTTCACCAGGCTAGTACACCAGCAAAAACAGAACACCAGTATGAAGGCAATTTAACAGACATGAGTTGTAGGCAGTAACTGTACACAGGCCGTACAATGGCATGATAGATACACATTGTGTACAGAACTCAGCCTCACGTTTAACACACTAAATAACAACATTCATATCCTGATGTAGACAGAGGTCTAATTGTTCACTAGAAAGGCACAAAAGAGTAACAAGATGATGCTGCTTACCTGGTTTGGACAGGGGCATGACTGGAGGGAACTGCCTTCTGTTGGGACGCAGGGGGCTGGAGAGAGAGAGAGACAGCGAGAGAGAGAGAGAGAGAGACAGAGAGAGAGAGGGAGAGAGAGACAGAGAGAGAGAGAGAGAGAGAGACAGAGAGAGAGAGGGAGACAGAGAGAGAGACACAGAGAGAGAGAGAGAGAGAGAGAGAGAGAGACAGAGAGAGAGAGACACAGAGAGAGATAGACACAGAGAGAGATAGATAGATAGATAGATAGATAGATAGATAGATAGATAGATAGATAGATAGATATCAACCAGTAAGTCCTAGAATACTATATTAAGTACATTATTAAGTCCTAAAATAGTATGTTACTACCATATGAAAATAATAAGTGCATTACAAAAAGGAGAATGAAGATTTGTCCTTCCGGTAACGTGTGTTACCTGATGAGGTCCTTGCAGACAGCAGGCTGTTTCTGGTAGTGACCAAACACCTCAAACACCACAGGCTGGGTCTTGACGTAGTCCACAAAGGATTTGGTGACCTCTACAGCAATCTGTTGAACCAATTAAAGACATACTAGCTACCACAGCATATCAAACCACCATAACGCGCTTCTGTTTATTTGGATTTTTTAGTGGCTAGATCAGATTTAATAGACTGTGGCTTCCATCAATGGAATTGTCTGCATCATTTCCACTCCCCCAAATATATTTTTGTGTATATATATATTTCCCTTTATTATTTCCCTAAACACTACCACACCTCCCCAAATTGAAGTAAACTAGCAGACAACAACACTTAGGCTTCTACTTCCAGCTTATACATAATACAGTATATACATTTTAAGGACACAGTATATTTTACATTAGTTATCTTGTTATAATTAGTCCCACCCTTCAGCTCCCTCTGCCCCCCCCCCCCCCAATCGATCTCTGAACACTATCCAGTTTTGATTTCGGTTTGCCTTACATTTTTCCACTGTACTCTTCTGAACCTTCCTATTTTTTGTAGTTTCTACAGAATGTAAATTAAAGATACAAATGTTTAGCTAAGAGTACTATATTATTTTTTATTGACTATGACTTATCTGCAGAGTTAGCTCCAGGTAATTGTTGCAATTCTTCAGCCATTCATGGACCTGTGACAAAAACTACATCTGGACAAGTTAGTTTAAAATATAATAATAACATAATTATTATTTAATATTTGTTTATTAGTTTATAATATAATAATAATATAATTATTATTTAATATGTGTTTATTAGTTTATAATATAATAATAATATAATTATTATTTAATATGTGTTTATTAGTTTATAATATAATAATAATATAATAATTATATAATATTTGTTTATTAGTTTATAATATAATAATAATATAATTATTATATAATATTTGTTTTATTTGTGCTGTCTTTTCTGGTGGATTAATCTGAAATTGCAACTAACTTTCTTTTGCTTGTTTTAAAAATAGAGATATTTTTGGAGTGAAAGTGAGAGGTTGTAATGTGAATAAAGGGGAAAAGGCCATTCTTGAACATGGGGTGAGACAATCTTACTAATCTGTATGAGAACCAGTTCGGATTTAAGTATAACTTTTGTATGACTGAAGCCTTTAAATAGGCCCGTTTAATTGTTTTAATTTTTTAATTTTGACTGGCTTACCGTTCCAAATAAAATGTAAACTGTTTTGCTCACGTCATTTTAAAAACAGGTCATAAGATCTTGCTTCCTTTGGAAGCAACACCTAATCTATTTTTTTTGATAACTTTCTAATACAATGTATTGTCATTTCTTTCTTTCGGGATATGAATTCAGACTTGTGCCAGAGATAGAGCTGGGTCCCGATGAAGACTGAGGATGACTAAGGCTCAGTCAAGGGGCCATTTGGTTAAAACCTGCCGCTGACGGGAGAAGCTTTTTTAAGTAGACGGGAGATGTGAGAGAAGGTGAAGGTGAAGGGTTCCTCTGTGCTCTCTGGACGGTAAAAGGGGGTATTTATTCCCTTTGTCCTTGTCGTCTGTCGTGGACGTGTTGGTGCATCACTGCTCTATACAATCAATCAATCAATCAAATGTATTTATTAAGCCCTTTTTACATCAGTAAAAGCTTTACATTAAGCAGTAAGCAGGAAGAAATACAATATATATCAATATACATCTATTGATATGGAAAGCAACAAACTGCACACAAAGTGCCTAAAAAACATATTTAAAACGTCTTCAGGCTATGGTACCATTGGATAGAAAAACACTTTGAATTTGGTAGAAATGTTAAAATAATGTATGAGACTATAACACAACAGATATGGTAGGAGAAAATCCCAGATTGCAATTCATATGGCTTCCACTAGATGTCAACATTCTGTGTTCAAGGTTTCAGGCTTGTTTCTTCCAAAACGAGGAAGAATAATGAGTTTTAGTACTGGGACTCAAGAGTTGGAAATCAGTCTGTGCGCACGCGATGAAGAGGACGCGTACCTGCTAATATCACTTTCCTATTGAACATACTTCTTTCCGTATGAAATATTATAGTTTAATTACATTTTAGGGTACCTGAGGATTAAATAGAAACGTATTTTGACTTGTTTTAACAAAGTTTAGCAGTAGCTTTTTGGATTCCTTTCTCTGGATTACTCAAATCGATGGCGCCAACTAAATTGAAAAAAAAAAAGGATTTTACCTAACACAATGACACTACATGTGGCTGGGACCCTTTGGATTGCAAAGCAGAGGAAGATTTTCAAAAAGTAAGTGAATATTAAATCGCTTTTTGTGAATTTATGAAACCTGTGCTGGTTGAAAAATATTTTGATGTGGGGCGTCCTCCTCAAACAACCGCATGGCATGCTTTCGCTGTAAAGCCTACTGTAAATCGGACAATGCAGTTAGATTAACAAGAATTTAAGCTTTTAGCCGATATAAGACACTCGTATGTGCCTAAATGTTAAATATCCGTAATTTTATGATTATTTATTTAAATTGTGCGCCCTCCAATTTCACCGGAAGATGTCGACAGGTGTGCCTGACGGGACGCCTAGCCCTCAAGAAACGATGTAAACTGACTTAAAATGACATGGTTAAAAGTGTTTTTAGATATAAAAATATATAATAACAAGACCTTGTAATTAGGATGTGTATGATACACACTGAGTGTAAAAAAAATTAAGAACACCTTCCTAATATTGAGTTGCAATCCCCCCACTTTTTCCCTCTGAACAGCCGCAATACTATCAACATATAGCTGGCTGGTTATACACTGCACTGGCAGGATAGAACAGCGACGTCTAGTAAGACAAGTGGACTATGTGTTTTTTGTAAATAACAGCTGGTGTACAATATCTAACCCAATATCTAACCCTCGCCCGAGGTAGAGTATCTCATGATAAGCTCTAGACCACACTATCTACCTAGAGAGTTTTCATCTGTATTCTTCGTAGCTGTTTACATAACACCACAGTCAGAGGCTAGCACTAAGACAGCATTATATGAGCTGCATTCCGCCATAGGCAAACAAGAAAACGCTCACCCAGAGGCGGCGCCCCTAGTGGCCGGGTACTTTAATGCAGGGAAACTTAAATCAGTTTTACCAAATTTCTATCAGCATGTTAAATGTGCAACCAGAGGAAAAAAAAAACGAATTTAACCTTCACTGCACACACAGAGACGCATACAAAGCTCTCTCTCGCCCTCCATTTGGCAAATCTGACCATAATTCTATCATCCGGACTCCTGCTTACAAGCAAAAATTAAAGTGGGAAGTACCAGTGACTCGGTCAGATGACGCAGATGCTAAGCTACAGGACTGCAATGCTAGCACAGACTGAAATATGTTCTGGGATTCCTCCAATGGCATTGAGGACTACACCACATCAGTCACTGGTTTCTGATGCTCGTCGGATGTGGCAGGGCTTGCAAACCATTACACACTACAAAGGGAAGCACAGCCGAGAGCTGCCCAGTGACAAGAGCCTACCAGATGAGCTAAACTACTTCTATGTTCGCTTCGAGGCTAATAACACTGAAACATGCATGAGAGCACCAGCTGTTCCGGATACTGTGTGATCCCGCTCTCCGCAGCCGATGTGAGTAAGACGTTTAAACAGGTCAACATTCACAAGGCAGCATTGCCAGACGGATTACCAGGACGAGTACTGCAAGCATGTTCTGTCCAACTGGCAAGTGTCTTCACTGACATTTTCAAACTCTCCCTGTCCGAGTCTGTAATACCAACATGTTTTAAGCAAACCACCATAGTGCCTGTGCCCAAGAACACTAAGGTAACCTGCCTAAATGACTACAGACCCGTAGCACTCACGTCTGGAGCCGTGAAGTGCTTTGAAAGGTTGGTCATGGTTCACATCAACACCATTATCCCAGAAACCCTAGACCCACCCCAATTTGCCTTCCGCCCCAACAGATCCACAGATGATGCAATCTCTATTCCACTCCACACTGCCGTTTCCCACCTGGACAAAAGGAACACCTATGTGAGAATGCTGTTCATTGACTACAGCTCAGCGTTCAACACCATAGTGCCCTCAGAGCTCATTACTAAGCTAAAGACCCTGGGACTAAACACCTCCCTCTGCAACTGGATCCTGGATCCTGGACTTCCTGACGGTCTTCCCCTAGGTGGTAAGCGTAGGTAACAACACATCCGCCACGCTGATCCTCAACACAGGGACCCCTCAGGGGTGCGTGCTCAGAACCCTCCTGTTCTCCCTGTTCATTCGTGACTGCACGGCCAGGCACGACTCCAACACCATCATTAAGTTTGCCGATAACACAACAGTGGTAGGCCTGTTCACCGACAAAGACGAGACAGCCTATAGGGAGGAGATCAGAGACCTGGCTGTGTGGTGCCAGGACAACAACCTCTCCCTCAACGTGATCAATTCAAAGGAGATGATTGTGGAATACAGGAAAAGGAGGACAGAGCACGCCCCCATTTTCATCGACGCGGCTGCAGTGGAGCAGGTTGAGAGCTTCAAGTTCCTTGGTGTCCACATCACCAATAAACTAACATGGTCCAAGCACACCAAGACAGTCGTGAAGAGGGCACAACAAAACCTATTCACCCTCGGGAGACTGAAAAGATTTGGCATGGGTCCTCAGATCCTGAAAAGGTTCTACAGCTGCACAATCGACAGCTTCCTGACTGGTTGCATCACTGCCTGGTATGGTAAATGCTTGGCCTCTGACCGCAAGACAGTACAGAGGGTAGTGCAAACTGCCCAGTACTTTACTGGGACAAGCTTCCTGCCATCCAGGACCTCTATACCAGGCGGTGTCAGAGAAAGGCCCTATAAATTGTCAAAGACTTCAGCCACCCTAGTCATAGACTGTTCTCTCTGGTACCGCACGGCAGGCAGTACCGGAGCACCAAGTCTAGGTCCAAGAGGCTTCTAAACAGCTTCTTCTCCCAAGCCATAAGACTCCTGAACACCTAATCAAATGGCTACCCTATCCACAGGGATTGTGGCCCATGTTGACTCCAATGCTTCAATGATGCCCCAATGATGTCCTTTGGGTGGTGGACCATTCTTGATACACACAGGAAATTGTTGAGCGTGAAAAACCCAGCAGCGTTGCAGTTCTTGACACAAATCAGTGCGCCTGCCACTGACTACCATACCCCGTTGATAGACACTTAAATATTTTGTCCTGCCCAATAACCCTCTGAATGGCACACATACACAATCCATGTCTCAACTGTCTCACGGCTTAAAAATCCTTCTTTAACCTGTCTCCTCGCTTCCTCTACACTGATCGAAGTGGATTTAACAAGCGATCCTGGCTTTTCACCTGGATTCCCGGTCTATGTCATGGAAATTGCAAGTGTTCATACATTTTTGGCCCCTCTGTGTATTACCCTCACTTGTCCAAGGAGAAGTATGTTTTTGTCTTCACATGGATGTTGGAATATGTTGTGAGAGTATACAAAAGACCCCTCCTTTGGATAAATTACTGATTCATGGGCTGCTCAGATCACAGAACAATGTCAGCGTTGAATGGGCCGATGAATCGACCATTGGAACCTTTTCCTCAACTGAGCCAGCTCTGCTGACAAGAGGCCTCACGTCTTCCTGGTTCCAGGACTATGAACTAAACATGTGAACAGCACTCCTTGTGTTCGGACGGCAACCAGACATACGGTTGCTGTCAATTTATGAACTAAATCAATTCAAGGACACCCGCGAGGGGACCCTTGCAAAAATTCTACTGAAATCCTTTTTTTTCTTCATTTTTTTCATCTGAAAACTCTTTGGCCCTCTAATCCCCATTACCTGTTTGTGACTCTGATTCTGAAGCCTATCATATTAGCACATACTTTTCATTAATCATTCAACTGCTTACGTTTTGTACGTGGTAGAAGCCCAGAGGAGGACCTCGCCCTGTGTTCTTCAGAGGCTCTGTGGAAAAGGCCTCATCGTGGCGGTGGATGAAACTATAGACGGTCAGAAAGAGTGAGGGCCTCGTTAGCTATCACTCCGTCTGTTACAATGTCTGATAGACCTAAAGATCTGATAGACCTAAAGATCTGATAGATCATAAAGATCTGATAGACCATAAAGATCTGATAGACCTAAAGATCTGATAGACCTAAAGATCTGATAGACCTAAAGATCTGATAGACCTAAAGATTGGATAGACCTTACTGAAGAAGAGCAGAAGAAGAGCAGAAGAAGAGCAGAAGAAGAAGAAAAACAACAACAACTTACTTGAACTGGCAGAAGATGTCAGCGTACTCTGCGGAGATGCTGAAGGCCTGGAGGACCGTCACTCTGAAGGTGAGGATGTTACCTATCCTCAGGTGTTCCAGCGCTCCGTCCAGAGCTCCTCCCTCCAGGTTGGTCTTCAGGGGGCTCTCCAAATCATCTGGACCGGCTACAGGGGGTTAAAACAGACATAGAAGAGACATTGAATGTAGTTATGCTTCCTGTGTTTTCATTATGGCACACTGAGCTATTTCTCTCTTCACGAACACTACATCCTTACTTAAAACAACACAGTATAACGTCAGGCAGTTCCCTCACACTGGCACACTGATAAACACACTACCTACCTGTACATAAATACATTTAGCATTATGTAGATATGAACACAGACCAAACACACTTACAGTGCCTTCAGAAGGTATTCACCTGCCTTGACTTTTTCCACATTTTGTTGTGTTACGGCCTGAATTTAAAATTGATTACATTTAGATGTTGTGTCTGCACACAATACCCCATGAAATGTCAAAGTGGAATTATGGTTTTAGAAATGTTTACAAATTAATGAAAAATGTAACGCTGAAATGTCTTGAGTCAATACGTCACGAATACCACCGAAGGTGGCTCCCCTTCCCGTTCGGGTGGCTCCCCTTCCCGTTCAGGTGGCTCCCCTTCCCGTTCGGGTGGCTCCCCTTCCTGTTCGGGTGGCTCCCCTTCCCGTTCGGGTGGCTCCACTTCCCGTTCGGGTGGCTGCCCTTCCTGTTCGGGTGGCTCCCCTTCCTGTTCGGGTGGCTCCCCTTCCCGTTCGGGTGGATCCCCTTCCCGTTCGGGTGGCTCCCCTTCCTGTTCGGGTGGCTCCCCTTCCCGTTCGGGTGGCTGCCCTTCCCGTTCGGGTGGCTGCCCTTCCCGTTCGGGTGGCTGCCCTTCCTGTTCGGGTGGCTCCCCTTCCCGTTCGGGTGGCTCCCCTTCCCGTTCGGGTGGCTCCCCTTCCCGTTCGGGTGGCTCCCCTTCCTGTTCGGGTGGCTCCCCTTCCCGTTCGGGTGGCTCCCCTTCCCGTTCGGGTGGCTCCCCTTCCCGTTCGGGTGGCTCCCCTTCCTGTTCGGGTGGCTCCCCTTCCCGTTCGGGTGGCTCCCCTTCCCGTTCGGGTGGCTCCCCTTCCCGTTCGGGTGGCTCCCCTTCCTGTTCGGGCGGCGCTCGGTGGTCGTCGTGGCCGGTCTACTAGCTGCCACCGATCCCTTTTTCCTTTTCGTTTGTTTTTGTCTACTTGTTTTCACCTGTTCCTTGTTGGGGTTTTGGGATGGGTGTTATTTAAGTTTGTTTAGCCCGCTGGTGTTTGTGCTTGGTGTGGTGTGGATTGTACATCTCTTTGAGACTTACCTGGAAAGGCACACAACTGAAATCCCTGCTAACGGTGATTCTAACATGTATTGACTCAAGGGTGCGAATACTTATGTAAATGAGATATTTCTGTATTTAAGATTCAATAAATGTTCAATAATTTAGAAAAACATGTTTTCATTCACATGTCATTATGGGGCATTGTGTGTAGATAGGTGAGATAAAAATAAATATAATCCATTTTGAGTTCAGGTAGGTCCACAATAAAGTGTGGAATAAATCAAGAGGTATGATACTTCCTGAAGGCTTTCTGAAGACCACACCCACATACACAGACCACACCCACGACAGACAGACCACAGCCTCACAGACAGACGACAGCCTCACAGACAGACTCCTCACACAGAGTTCTCTACAGCTAATCTCGAATGCAGAACAGTTTGACGAGACACCACAGTTTGACGAGACACCACAGAGGCTGAGGAGAAACCACAGAGGCTGAGGAGACACAACAGAGGCTGAGGAGACACAACAGAGGCTGAGGAGACACAACAGAGGCTGAGGAGACACCACAGAGGCTGAGGAGACACCACAGAGGCTGAGGAGACTACACAGAGGCTTAGGAGACACCACAGAAGCTGAGGAGACACCACAGAGGCTGAGGAGACACCACAGAGGCTGAGGAGACACCACAGAGACTGAGGAGACACCACAGAGACTGAGGAGAAACCACAGAGACTGAGGAGAAACCACAGAGACTGAGGAGACACCACAGAGACTGAGGAGACTACACAGAGACTAAGGAGAAACCACAGAGACTGAGGAGACTACACAGAGACTGAGGAGAAACCACAGAGACTGAGGAGACACCACAGAGACTGAGGAGACTACACAGAGACTGAGGAGACTACACAGAGACTGAGGAGACACCACAGAGACTGAGGAGACTACACATAGACTGAGGAGACTACACAGAGACTGAGGAGACACCACAGAGACTGAGGAGACTACACAGAGACTGAGGAGACTACACAGCTAGTGGTGGTTACCCGCACATGTATTGTTGTTGACTTCATCGGCTGAGGGTCCCGTCTCTGAGTTCTGTCCCTCCCCCTCCACGAAACGCAGCTCCTCCTGGGACGCCCCAGTACGGGACAGACCAGCGGGGCACGACTCAGCCTGGAACTGACCACAAGGGACAGCATAGTTAGCAAAGCTGGAAGAGAAGCTAGCAAACCTAGGAGGTAGTTACTAACTAGCTAGAAGACGGCATACAGTTAGCAGAGATAGAGGGAGTGGCCTAGCCACTGACATTACAGCTAGAAGACGTAGCCTGGAACTGACCACAAGGGACAGCATACAGTAAGTAAAGCTAAGGGAGGTTACAAGGTCTGTGGAAAACTAGGGAAGGTACATACAATAATTTATATATACACTAGATGGCTGACAGGGGGCGCTGTTTTGAAGTCATCTGCGCCTCCATCTTCGCACTGCCCCAATTAGTCGACTGGTCGATTGCTTGGTCGTTAGGCTGTTGGTCGACCGAGATTATTTTAGTCGAGCAGTAGCCTTCACCTGTCAGTGGCAACAGCTTTCAAAGGCTCATCATTTGTACAAATACAGAAGATAACCCGCTTCATTACTTTGACACATTTGATAACCCGACTGTGAGAAACAATTTATGTAAACTGACGTTATCTGTTGCTTATTTTCAACTTCTTATAATGTTCTTATAATGGTGGAACCAGCCTGATCACCATATAATGCCCAGGGAATAACCTAGCCTGGTGGGAACCAGCCTGATCACCATATAATGTCCAGGGAATAACCTAGCCTGATGGAACCAGCCTGATCACCATATAATGCCCAGGGTATAACCTAGCCTGATGGAACCAGCCTGATCACCATATAATGCCCAGGGTATAACCTAGCCTGGTGGGAACCAGCCTGATCACCATATAATGTCCAGGGTATAACCTAGCCTGGTGGGAACCAGCCTGATCACCGTATAATGTCCAGGGTATAACCTAGCCTGGTGGGAACCAGCCTGATCACCATATAATGTCCAGGGTATAACCTAGCCTGGTGGAACCAGCCTGATCACCATATAATGTCCAGGGTATAACCTAGCCTGGTGGAACCAGCCTGATCACCATATAATGTCCAGGGTATAACCTAGCCTGGTGGAACCAGCCTGATCACCATATAATGTCCAGGGAATAACCTAGCCTGGTGGGAACCAGCCTGATCACCATATAATGCCCAGGGTATAACCTAGCCTGGTGGGAACCAGCCTGATCACCATATAATGTCCAAGGTATAACCTAGCCTGGTGGAACCAGCCTGATCACCATATAATGTCCAGGGAATAACCTAGCCTGGTGGGAACCAGCCTGATCACCATATAATGTCAAGGGTATAACCTAGCCTGGTGGAACCAGCCTGATCACTGTGTTCACCATATAATGTCCAGGGTATAACCTAGCCTGGTGGGAACCAGCCTGATCACCATATAATGTCCAGGGAATAACCTAGCCTGATGGAAACCAGCCTGCTCACCATATAATGTCCAGGGTATAACCTAGCCTGGTGTTACCAGCCTGATCACCGTATAATGTCCAGGGTATAACCTAGCCTGGTGGGAACCAGCCTGATCACCATATAATGTCCAGGGTATAACCTAGCCTGGTGGGAACCAGCCTGATCACCATATAATGTCCAGGGTATAACCTAGCCTGATGGAACCAGCCTGATCACCATATAATGTCCAGGGTATAACCTAGCCTGATGGAACCACCCTGATCACTGTGTTCACTATATACTGTCCAGGGTATAACCAGGCCTAGTGGAACCAGCCTGATCACCATATAATGTCCAGGGTATAACCAGGCCTAGTGGAAACAGCCTGATCACTGTGTTCACCATATAATGTCCAGGGTATAACCAGGCCTAGTGGAACCAGCCTGATCACGGTGTTCACCATATAATGTCCAGGGTATAACCTAGCCTAGCGGAACCAGCCTGATCACTGTGTTCACCATATAATGTCCAGGGTATAACCTAGCCTAGTGTTACCAGCCTGATCACCGTATAATGTACAGGGTATAACCTAGCCTGGTGGAACCAGCCTGATCACCATATAATGTCCAGGGTATAACCTAGCCTGGTGGGAACCAGCCTGATCACCGTATAATGTCCAGGGTATAACCTAGCCTGGTGGAACCAGCCTGATCACCGTATAATGTCCAGGGTATAACCTAGCCTGGTGGAACC
Source organism: Oncorhynchus clarkii lewisi (assembly GCF_045791955.1). NCBI lineage: Eukaryota > Metazoa > Chordata > Actinopteri > Salmoniformes > Salmonidae > Oncorhynchus > Oncorhynchus clarkii. The sequence continues at coordinate 93,137,230 of NC_092151.1, read as the reverse complement.
AGCCTGATCACCGTATAATGTCCAGGGTATAACCTAGCCTGGTGGGAACCAGCCTGATCACCATATAATGTCCAGGGTATAACCTAGCCTGGTAGAACCAGCCTGATCATTGTGTTCACCATATAATGTCCAGGGTATAACCTAGCCTGGTGTTACCAGCCTGATCACCATATAATGTCCAGGGTATGACCTAGCCTGATGGAACCAGCCTGATCACCATATAATGTCCAGGGTATAACCTACCCCTCAACACGTCCCCTCAACACGTCCCCTCAACACTCCCCCTCAACACGTCCCCTCAACACGTCCCCTCAACACGTCCCCTCAACACTCCCCCTCAACACTCCCCCTCAACACTCCCCCTCAACACGCCCCCTCAACACGTCCACAGTGAGGTGATTTCTAATAACACAGCCCAGTAACAGCAACACCCTTTTCATTCTGTGTGTCACTGATGAACTCTGCCTACTGTATTTCTACAGATGGACTGGAGATGCTTTTGCCAGACGACAGCTTCAATCGTTTGATGGGGAGACCATAAGTGACCTGTTCAATCTCCAACGTAGGATATGTAATATCTGACACACAAACTGGTAATAACTGCCATTGGTAATAGAACACTGACTGTGTGTGTGTGTTCACAGAAACATGTATGGAGCCAGGACATGGAGACTTGCAAGATGATGTGACAGACAGGCTTGATACTGATGTCTCTGAATGGAGAGAGACCTGGCACTCTGACAGACAGGCTTGATACTGATGTCTCTGAATGGAGAGAGACCTGGCACTCTGACAGACAGGCTTGATACTGATGTCTCTGATTGGACAGAGACATGGCACTCTGACAGACAGGCTTGATACTGATGTCTCTGACAGACAGGCTTGATACTGATGTCTCTGAATGGAGAGAGACCTGGCACTCTGACAGACAGGCTTGATACTGATGTCTCTGAATGGAGAGAGACCTGGCACTCTGACAGACAGGCTTGATACTGATGTCTCTGAATGGAGAGAGACCTGGCACTCTGACAGACAGGCTTGATACTGATGTCTCTGAATGGAGAGAGACCTGGCACTCTGACAGACAGGCTTAATACTGATGTCTCTGAATGGACAGAGACCTGGCACTCTGACAGACAGGCTTGATACTGATGTCTCTGAATGGAGAGAGACCTGGCACTCTGATTTAAAATGTTACTAGACACGTTTCCTTGTATTCTCTTTTTTAACATTGAATAGAATTGTATCAGTCTATCCTCAACACGGGGGCCCCTCAGGGGTGCGTGCTTAGTCCCCTCCTGTACTCCCTGTTCACTGAAGACTGCACGGCCAAGCACAACTCCAACACCATCATTAAGTTTGATGACGACACAACAGTGGTAGGCTTGATCATCGACAACGATGAGACAGCCTATAGGGAGGAGGTCAAAGACTTGGCTGTGTGATGCCAGGACAACAACTTCACCCTCAATGTGAGCAAGACAAAAGGAGCTGATCGAGGACTACAGGAAAAGGAGGGTCGAAACAGGCCCCCATTAACATCGACAGGGCTGTAGTGGAGCGGGTCGAGAGTTTCAAGTTCCTTGGATCCACATCACCAACAAACTATCATGGTCCAAACACACCAAGACAGTCATGAAGAGGGCATGACAACACCTTTTCCCCCCCTCACGAGACCGAAAATATTTGGCGTGGGTCCCCCAGATTCTCAAAAGGTTTTACAGCTGCACCATCGAGAGCATCCTGACCGGTTGCATCACCGTCTGTTATGGCAACTGCTCGGCATCTGACCATAAGGCGCTACAGAGGGTAGTAAATAAATCAATAACCAATAAATCACTGGGACCTTTCTGCCATCCAGGACCTATATACCAGTCATCCAGGACCTATATACCAGTCATCCAGGACCTATATACCAGTCATCCAGGACCTATGTACCAGTCATCCATGACCTATATACCAGTCATCCATGACCTATATACCAGTCATCCAGGACCTATATACCAGTCATCCAGGACCTATGTACCAGTCATCCAGGACCTATATACCAGGTATCCAGGACCTATATACCAGTCATCCAGGACCTATATACCAGTCATCCAGGACCTATGTACCAGTCATCCAGGACCTATGTACCAGTCATCCAGGACCTATATACCAGTCATCCAGTACCTATATACCAGTCATCCAGGACCTATTTACCAGTCATCCAGGACCTATATACCAGTCATCCAGGACCTATGTACCAGTCATCCAGGACCTATATACCAGTCATCCAGGACCTATATACCAGTCATCCAGGACCTATATACCAGTCATCCAGGACCTATGTACCAGTCATCCAGGACCTATGTACCAGTCATCCAGGACCTATGTACCAGTCATCCAGGACCTATGTACCAGTCATCCAGGACCTATGTACCAGTCATCCAGGATCTATATACCAGTCATCCAGGACCTATATACCAGTCATCCAGGACCTATATACCAGTCATCCAGGACCTATATACCAGTCATCCAGGACCTATATACCAGTCATCCAGGACCTATATACCAGTCATCCAGGACCTATATACCAGTCATCCAGGACCTATGTACCAGTCATCCAGGACCTATTTACCAGTCATCCAGGACCTATATACCAGTCATCCAGGACCTATATACCAGTCATCCAGGACCTATGTACCAGTCATCCAGGACCTATATACCAGTCATCCAGGACCTATATACCAGTCATCCAGGACCTATGTACCAGTCATCCAGGACCTATGTACCAGTCATCCAGGACCTATATACCAGTCATCCAGGACCTATATACCAGTCATCCAGGACCTATATACCAGTCATCCAGGACCTATATACCAGTCATCCAGGACCTATATACCAGTCATCCAGGACCTATGTACCAGTCATCCAGGACCTATGTACCAGTCATCCAGGACCTATATACCAGTCATCCAGGACCTATATACCAGTCATCCAGGACCTATATACCAGTCAGCCAGGACCTATATACCAGTCATCCAGGACCTATATACCAGTCATCCAGGACCTATATACCAGTCATCCAGGACCTATGTACCAGTCATCCAGGACCTATGTACCAGTCATCCAGTACCTATATACCAGTCATCCAGGACCTATGTACCAGTCATCCAGGACCTATATACCAGTCATCCAGGACCTATTTACCAGTCATCCAGGACCTATATAAGTCATAGACTGTTCTCTCTGCTACCGCACGGCAGGCGGTACCAGAGCGCCAAGTCTAGGTCCAAGAGGCTCCTTAACAGCTTCTACCCCCAAACCATAAGACTACTAAACAGTTAATCAAATGACCACCCGGACTATTTACACTGACCCCCCCCTTTGTTTTTACACTGCTGCAACTCGCTGTGTATTATCGATGCATAGTCACTTTAACCCTACCTACATGTACAAATGACCTCGACTAACCTGTACCTCCGCACATTGACTCGGGAACCGGTGCCCCCAGTATATTGCCTCGTTATTGTTTATTTTGTTTTTAAATTTACTTTAGTTTTTTTGTAATATTTTCTTAACTTTATTTATTAAACTGGATTGTTGAAAAGGTGTACATAGTTACATTAGCAGAACACTTATTATGTAAAAGGTTGTTTGTTCTACAGGAACCTGTTGTTTCTGCATGGCAAAATATGAGGACAAATCAGCGAGTGCAGCTGAGCCTATAAATGCATGCAATTTTATCCTTGAAACATTTCATTGAAATACTGCATGAATAATTCCATTCATTCCTCTGGAGAAGGAATGGGGAGTGCCAATATGGCCGACTAGTGGCTTATTGGGGACTGCCAATACGATTGACTAGTGGCTTATTGGGGACTGCCAATACGACCGACTAGTGGCTTATTGGGGACTGCCAATACCACCGACTAGTGGCTTATTGGGGACTGCCAATACCACCGACTAGTGGCTTTAAAGCCTCTCATTTGCCAATACATCGCATCCAGCAATCCATCAATGGATACATAGTTACAGACTAGACAAAACAGCTCAGGAGACGTACCTTCTCAAACTCCCGGTCCTCGAAGGAGATCTTGGCGGTGCCAGACTGACGGACACCGGATCCGTAGTCAGGAGCCTCCTCATCGGCTGGAGGGAAACACAAAGCACCTTCACTTCCTCTAGAAGTCACACTCAGTCGACCTGACCTGTATTACTACCGTGTATCTTTTGAAGAAACCCGAGTCCCTTATGTACATGTCTACATGCTTCAGTAGGTTAGGCATTCTTTGTTTGGTTGTTTGATTGATTTAATAAATTATTGATTGACTGATTTGGTTGTTTGATGTGACGACGGGGGTGTCCAGATCTTACCTGAGATAGCCTGTACAGCCACCCTGAGGAATCCTTTAACCTCTCCCTTCTCACTGACGATGGCCACGCGATGGACCAGGGACACAGGGTACAGCAGGTTACTCAGGTACACAAAGGCTCTGGACGGGAGGGAGAGAGAGAGAGAAAGAGAGCAAGAGAGAGAGAGAGGGAGGTAGAGACAGAAAGAGAGTGAGCGAGAGAGGAGGTAGAGACAGAAAGAGAGCAAGTGAGAGAGAGGGAGGTAGAGACAGAAAGAGAGCGAGCGAGAGAGAGAAAGACAGAGAGAGATAGACAAAGAGAGAGAGAGAGAGAGAGAGAGAGAGGTAGAGACAGAGAGCGAGCGAGAGAGAGGGAGGTAGAGACAGAGAGAGAGAGAGAGAAAGACAGAGAGAGATAGACAAAGAGAGAGAGAGAGAGAAAGACAGAGAGAGATAGACAAAGAGAGAGAGAGAGAGAGAGGGAGGTAGAGACAGAAAGAGAGCGAGCGAGAGAGAGGGAGGTAGAGACAGAAAGAGAGCGAGTGAGAGAGAGGGAGGTAGAGACAGAAAGAGACAGAGAGAGAGAGAATTGAAGAGAAGAAAGAATAGTGAATGTACCATCAGAGATACCAGAGACACCAGAACACCAGGACAGAGAGATAACGTCCAGAGATAACAACTGACAAACTGAATGTCATTTTGGCAACATATTTTCCATAACCCAAAACGTAGAAATATTGTTATATTGTATGTAATGCGTGTAGTTCTATAGCTTGAAGTTACCACAAGACCACAACCTAGAATGGGACATCTTTAGGATATTTCGTTTCAATCTCCTGGATTGTCAGATTCCATAACTCCTAGCTATAATCTTTGTAATAACATATTGTGTCTTGCAGTCAAGGACAACATTTCCAAAGTGCCAATGAGGCGGGTAGACATTTAAGGGGTTAAAGGGCGGTAGAAAGGGTAGGCTTTATGACAAGGCATGCTCAGGACAAAAAGACGAGAACAAAAAAATAAAAAATAAAAGCTTTTGCCTTCTTTAACTCAAAATGAATTGACAAACAAATCAAGCAGAAATCCTCATAATACAGAACATGGCACAAAAAAAAAATCTTCAACTAACAGTCAACAGCTTGAAATAAGTTTTAAGGTAAAAAAAAAAAAAAGAATATCACAATGGATTTATCAAAAGCAAACCCACTCCCACAGGAAGTGGACTGGAAGTGCAACAAACAAAAAAGGGAGCCAATGTAAAAAAAAAAATACAAAAAAAAATGTCAAAATAAAGAATAATGTGCTCTGGCATGCCTAAAAGAGATAGCTGTGGTAGAAACTAGCTCTTTCATCTTGAGATATTGCGTCTTCCTAAATCACTTCCTGAATCAGTTGCTTCGCATGAATCAATTGATGATTCATTTATATTTATTATCAAGAGACCATTCGTGACATGGCAAGGACATCTAGCCGTGAGTAGCTGCTGTGTGTTGAGCAGAAACAAAAACAAATGTCAGAAGATATATGAGATGTGTTCTTGTTTCAGATGATGGTCTCCTTAAAAAAGACATACAAAAAAAAAGGTGAGACACACACCCCAAGCATTCGTTGAGCAACAACTTGGCTTGGATTACTACTAAAGCAAAGTGACATGGATGGATGCACCAACGTGTTCAGGGCAGGGTCATCATCAGTGTCAAGAAAGAGCATCCCTCCCTGACCTGTGTGCATAAAGGTACGCTGTGACAGTAAAATAAAGCTGAAGGTATGCTGTGACAGTAAAATAAAGCTGAAGGTATGCTGTGACAGTAAAATAAAGCTGAAGGTGTGATGTGACAGTAAAATAAAGCTGAAGGTATGCTGTGACAGTAAAATAAAGCTGAAGGTATGCTGTGACAGTAAAATAAAGCTGAAGGTGTGATGTGACAGTAAAATAAAGCTGAAGGTGTGATGTGACAGTAACATAAAGCTGAAGGTGTGATGTGACAGTAACATAAAGCTGAAGGTGTGATGTGACAGTAACAAAAAGCTGAAGGTGTGATGTGACAGTAACATAAAGCTGAAGGTGTGATGTGACAGTAACATAAAGCTGAAGGTGTGATGTGACAGTAACATAAAGCTGAAGTTGTGATGTGACAGTAACATAAAGCTGAAGGTGTGATGTGACAGTAATATAAAGCTGAAGGTGTGATGTGACAGTAACATAAAGCTGAAGGTGTGATGGGACAGTAATATAAAGCTGAAGGTGTGATGTGACAGTAACATAAAGCTGAAGTTGTGATGTGACAGTAACATAAAGCTGAAGGTGTGATGTGACAGTAATATAAAGCTGAAGGTGTGATGTGACAGTAACATAAAGCTGAAGGTGTGATGGGACAGTAATATAAAGCTGAAGGTGTGATGTGACAGTAACATAAAGCTGAAGGTGTGATGTGACAGTAACATAAAGCTGAAGGTGTGATGTGACAGTAACATAAAGCTGAAGGTGTGATGTGACAGTAACATAAAGCTGAAGGTGTGATGTGACAGTAACATAAATCTGAAGGTGTGATATGACAGTAACATAAAGCTGAAGGTGTGATGTGACAGTAATATAAAGCTGAAGGTGTGATGTGACAGTAACATAAAGCTGAAGGTGTGATGTGACAGTAACATAAAGCTGAAGGTGTGATGTGACAGTAACATAAAGCTGAAGGTGTGATGTGACAGTAACATAAAGCTGAAGGTGTGATGGGACAGTAATATAAAGCTGAAGGTGTGATGTGACAGTAACATAAAGCTGAAGGTGTGATGTGACAGTAACATAAAGCTGAAGGTGTGATGTGACAGTAACATAAAGCTGAAGGTGTGATGTGACAGTAACATAAAGCTGAAGGTGTGATGTGACAGTAACATAAAGCTGAAGGTGTGATATGACAGTAACATAAAGCTGAAGGTGTGATGTGACAGTAATATAAAGCTGAAGGTGTGATGTGACAGTAACATAAAGCTGAAGGTGTGATGTGACAGTAACATAAAGCTGAAAATAGGTGCTCACAAAGACAAATAGTTTCTGATGAGATTCAAAAGTAACGAAATTATAATAGACAAGCGTCAAAGCCCCAAAATGTCTACCAAATAATTACCATATTAGGTGGGATAAAAATGGATGGATTTTTCTACTGTCATGGTATTTGAACAATATGAAAACTTTGGAGTTTGACAGTTTAGAGTAAGCCTAATTCATGTTATAAGGGATGAAAGGACAGTGTGGTTATTCGTTTCTCCCTAAGGAACTAAGAGGCAAAGGAGTGGTGCTTGGAACAGTCAGCTATGGCGTGAGCTTGAGGGGAAACAGCTAGATTTATAAAGGGGAGTGCCTCAGACTGAACGAGAGGCAGGGGACCTTGGGTAATTTAGCCTCGTTTCTAATCTCTGTATTGGATGGAGCTAGCCAAAATGATGTCATTCTCAATAACATGTTCTCACGCTACAGCTACAGACAAGGTTCTCTTGCCCCTCTGCAAAATACTGGACTGCCCTTACAGCCAAGGTTCTATTGCCCCTATACAAAATACTGGACTGCCCTTACAGCCAAGGTTCTATTGCCCCTATACAAAATACTGGACTGCCCTTACAGACGCAATGAAAATGTCAACTTATAAAAGCAAAGACAGGTCAATGTGGATGTGTGTAATTTGGTTGCCACAACAATGACAAAACCTCTATCCATTAATATTGTTGCTAATTTCGTGTGTGTGTGTGTGCGTGTGTGTGTGTGTGTGTGTGTGTGTGTGTGTGTGTGTGTGTGTGTTGTGTGTGTACCTGTGTGTGTGCATGTGTGTGTGTGTGCTCCCTCGGACAGCGGAGATACCCAGAGTGTCTCCGTGTGAAAGAGCTAGTTTCCACCCTCAGCATGCTCCTGAAACCTCACCAACCTTCCCACTACACTGAATAACGGAGAACGGTCATAAAAGGGATCCAGGCCTTCGCTGGAGCCGCCTCGGCACGGCTCTCCCTCATCATCATCATCATCATCCCCGAGCTCCGAGCACGGATCGTCCAAAAATATATCATCGTTCAGATCCTGCAAAGCATCCAACTCATCCTCCTCCCTTCCTCGTCCCTCCGGACGAGCGTCGGCCAGCTCCGTTTGCTCGGAGGTGGAGAGGGTGGTGGAAGGAGTGGGGGAGGGAGTGGGATCACTCATGCGCTCGCTCATGCACGCGTTGAAAAGGGGGTTGCTGGTAGCCATAAACATGGGAAGTAAGTTAGATTGTGGCCTACAACAGGAAAGATAGAAACACAACTACATGGAGGAACAGAAGCCGTTCTGCTGGGGAGCTGTAGAAAACCTGACTGTTTTCAGGTTGGCTACAGAAGGCTTTGAGGTACACTACATGACCAAAAGTATGTGGACACCTGCTCATTGAACATCTCATTCCAAAATCATGGGCATTAATATGAAGTTGCCCCCCCCCACCCCCTTTTTGCTGCTATAACAGCCTCCACTTTTCTGGGAAGGCTTTCCACTAGATGTTGGAACATTGCTGTGGGGACTTGCTTCCATTCAGCCACAAGAGCATTAGTGAGGTCGGGCACTGATGTTGGCCGATTAGGCCTGGCTTGCAGACGGCGTGCCAATTCATCCCAAAGGTGTTCGATGGGGTTGAGGTCAGGTCTCTGTGCAGGCCAGTCAAGTTCTTCCACACCGATCTCGACAAACCATTTCTGCATGGACCTCGTTTGTGTATGGGGCCATTGTCATCCTGAAACAGGAAAGGGCCTTCCCCAAACTGTTGCCACACAGTTAGAAGCACAGAATCGTCTAGAATGTGCTGTCATGTTAAGATTTCCCTTCACTGGAACTAAGCGGCCTAGCCCGAACCATGAAAAACAGCCCCAGACCATTATTCCTCCTCCACCAAACTTTACAGTCGGCACAATGCATTTGGGCAGGTATTGTTCTCCTGGCATCCGCCAAACCCCAGATTTGTCCGTCGGACTGCCAGAAAGTGAAGCATGATTCATCACTCCAGAGAACGTGTTTCCACTGCTCCAGAGTCCAATGGCGGCGAGCTTTACACCACTCCAGCCAAGGCTTGGTATTGGGCATGGTGATCTTAGGCTTGTGTGCAGCTGCTCGGCCATGGAAACCCATTTCATGAAGCTCCCGGCGAACAGTTCTTGTGCTGACGTTGCTTCCAGAGGCAGTTTGAAACTTGGTAGTGTTGCAACCGAGGACAGATGATTTTTGCCCTTCAGCACTCGGCAGTCCCATTCGGTGAACTTGTGAGGCCTACCACTTCGCGGCTAAGCTGTTGACCAGGATAGCTCTAGCAGGGCATAACTTTAATGAACTGACATGTTGGAAAGGTGGCATCCTATGACGGTG